>NC_032012.1:7286258-7286677 GCF_001865875.1 Lupinus angustifolius
TTAATTTAAATAAATTAAGGGTATTCAATGTATGCAATTAGTTAGGGTACCGTTTTATTACGGGCGAACGGGGTGCTAATACCTTCCCCAATTCGTAATCGACTCCCGAACCTGGATATCAAAAATCCAAAAGCCCAATGTGATTTGGGCTTTAAAGATTTTTCTACATTTTTAACCATAAAATGTAGTGGCGACTCTAAGAGTTCGCGTAACCGAAAATCGGGGCGCGACAGCTGGCGACTCTGCTGGGGATACATTTTTTTAAGAGAGTCAGGCCCAATACCACTTTTTGCATGTTTGCTTTATACCCTTATCCCTTCTTTGTTTGTGCAAACTTGTGTATGCATATTTATTTATGTTATTTATTTATTTTTCGAGTCAATGAATTATCTTGAACGTACTCACCTATTTCTTGTGCA
>NC_032012.1:7286777-7287545 GCF_001865875.1 Lupinus angustifolius
GAAATGGAGTTGCCTATAAAAATAGGACCCTGCATTTTTCAGATAGTATTCCATATCATGGACATTAATCCTAGTTATAGCTGTTTGTTGGGAAGACCGTGGATCCATGCTTCAGGGGCTGTACCCTCTACATTGCACCAACGAGTTAAGTTCATTGTGGATGGAAAACTCCTTACTATTCTTGGAGAAGAAGATATGTTGGTATCAAGATCTCTTGACACTCCGTACATTGAAGCAGCAGAGGAAGCTATTGGAACATCATTCCAAGCATTGGAGATTGCCAACGCTTCATTTGTAGGAGGGGGGACACCTACACTATGCCCCCAACCTTCGGAGGCATCGCTGATGATGGCCAGAGTAATGTTGCAGAAGGGCTACCAACCTGGAAAAGGGCTCGGGAAGTATGGCCAAGGAAGAGAAAATATCGTCATGATACATCACACTAAAGATCGGTATGGCCTGGGATATAGACCCACTCGGGAAGATAGGGAAAGAACTGTTGAAGAGAAGAAGAAAAGTAGAATGGCTCGCCCGGGGCAGTGGGAGTATGAAGCTGGAGGGATATTCATCCCACACATTAGCAGGAGCTTTGTTAGTGCAGGCTTGGAACCCAGAATGATTGCTGTTTTGGGAGATGATGATTCAGAAGGTGGGGCAGACTACATTGTTCAGTTACCTCCAGGAACCACTCTCAACAACTGGATAGAGGAAGATGCATCTCCACAAGTGTTTTTAGAAACAATGTAATAAGATGCTAGAATCCCTTAG
>NC_032012.1:7287645-7321084 GCF_001865875.1 Lupinus angustifolius
AATAATAACTAATCACAACCTCAACCTAATGCAGATCCAACTTTAACTCCAGAAATAATAATCATGTTATGAGCCACACATACAATCATGATCATCCAGTTAATCAGCTCAATGAAGGAGATAGTGATGAAGAATGGGAAGCATCACCTGAGTTATTAAGGATGGTTGATCAGGAGTCCAGAGAGATTAAACCTCATGAAGAGCCCACTGAGCTAGTAAATTTGGGGACAGAGGACGACAAAAGGGAAGTGAAAGTAGGTACATTGATGAAAGAGGAAGAACGCAAAAAGATGATTCAACTTCTGTATGAATTCAAAGATGTGTTCGCTTGGTCGTATGTTGACATGCCTGGTCTGGATAGAAACATAGTGGAACACAAGCTGCCTTTGAATCCAGATTCACGTCCGGTTAAGCAGAAGCTACGAAGGATAAAGCCAGATATTTCCTTAAGGGTGAAAGAGGAGGTGGAGAAATGGCTAGATGCTGGATTCATTCAATCACAAAAAGTGATTTCGATTTTTAATTCTCTCAAAAGTAAGTATACTTTATCCCATGTTCTCATCTATTTTTTTTTAAATTATATTTTAAGTTGAAATATTGTAAATATGTTCTATCTTTAACTATTTGGATTTTGAAAACATAAATTTATTATCTCCTAATCATGTCAATAATTATTACTTGCTTCCGCCTTATGTTACTGTGATATTTTAAGAAAAATTTATTCGAGAGAATATGGAATTTAGTGAATGAATTATATGATTGAATGAATGATTATACAATATCACAATGAATCATTTATATAAAAGGAAGAAAAAACTAATTACTCTAACTAAACTAACAAAAACTTAAATATTTTAACACTTTTCATTAATTTTAAATTTATTATTATCTTTCCTCTATATTTTTAATTGTTATACTCAATACAAATTTAAAGACTTCTGCTTTTATTCTCGATTGTCAATTATCTCTCTATTTTTAATTTTAGTAATTAGTTATCTCCTTGCCATGTCAATTATTAACAAACAAGGATACCAAAATTAAAGAGAAATACTTATATAGGTATTAAACCAATAGGCACACATGTCACATGTATGCTTTTGTGAACACATGTTAGCATAACAAAAGCCATGCTGAAATTTCTTTATTAAATAAAAATAAATTGATTTGAAAACAACATAAATAAGATATAAACAATTACTTGAAAGGATTAAATTTTTATTTAGTCATATACTATTGCTTTAAATATTTTATCACATGAAACATAGTCACCAAATCAAAACCCAACTAACTAAAATTGTAAGTTTAAAAAAGCAAACAAAAATGTAGCACCAACAATGTAAGTTTTTATATTATCATTTTATTCTTCATCATTTATTTTAATTATTATTAACTCAGAAATAAAAGTGTTACAAATGAATAATCGATGATTACTCACAATATATGAAATTGTACACAATATATAAATATTACATAATTAAAAAAATAAAAGATTTTTTTGACTTCTACTATAAAAACATATATTAACAATGTATTGGTTTAGTGGTCTAAGCCCCGCTAACCTTTATGATGATCAAAAGTTAAGAGTTCAATTTTTGAGAGTGTATTTGTAAGGAGAAGCATCCACACACTAAAAAATATTAATTTCTTATACAAAATGTAAAAAATATTCTTGGTAGTACTTAAAAGTGAACATGTTTCCCGTTGTTAGATATGTCAACACTCAATACCATGAGTCTCGAATTGTATGAATAGTCATAATGCTACAGAACGTGAAAATTTGAGGGATTGATGTAGCATTAATTGTTAATCACTTTTTGGTTGGAACCAATTTTTACTTTCAAGTTAAATATTTTTATTTGATATCGACTTATTAATTTCTTAATTTTTTCATCTGTTGAATAACAAATAATAAACGTGGGAAGCAAAATAGTTATGGCTAATATATGCTTAAGAGGTTAATTTTCATATACGAAAGAAATAAACAAATGAAGGTTTTTAATTTTGTCTAAAGCTATATATTCGAAAATCATTTTTAAAATATTAAGTCAAACATGTCCAATGACCATCTAACAAGTTACTATTACGTCTCAGGACAATCGTGTTCAAGGACAATCGTGTTCAATGATAATTGTGTCGAATAATAATAGTGTTTAGTGACAATTAAACTCACTGATATGTGAGCATACGGTCTAGTGCTTCTAAAACAAATGCCTCCAAATACCAACTACATTCAATAACCACCATGTCCAAAACTTTTAATTGTCTCGTTTTAATCAACATAATACATAATATTTACTCGTCTAATATTTGATCTTAATTCAAATAACTGTTATACTTTCACCAAAAAAAAAGAATTATTAAATGATATGTTTCTAGGTAATAGAAACTTAGTACTTTGGAAATGAACATGCTTGTTCTCTAACCTCTTTGTAGATGAAAGAAATGAATTTGTGCATACAACAAGAATAATGATAAACATTATTGAACAACACAAAAATATATCTCTCAAAGACATCTATCAAAGAGAAAGGCTCAGATAGATGATCCAAGAAATTTATTGAATATGTGAACATGATTTAAGTTGCAATGAATTCTTGCATTAAATTCTTCTTAGTATCATACTCAATGATACTCATTGCATTACATGCTAATTCTATAGGGATACATTTTGAAGACCGTTGGATCAACTATATAAACTTGTAAGATTGTTTATAAAAAGAAGAATATTTTTTATAGTGAAAAAGTTACAAGGGTTGGTATGACTATATATTGTCAAGAGCAACACAATAGTCAATAATATTTTCATTCTTATTTGAGTCCACTTATTATTCTATAAGAACAACATAATTTTTTCCTCACAATAGCAAATATTATTCTTATTTTATTTGGTCACATGATATCTATCTTTTTCTCACAACATCTACATTTCTCCTCACTTTCTCTTGACTAAGAACAATCAAAAATTGTTCTTATTTAACAACAAAAAAAAGAAAATAAGAATGACTCAGTGAAGAACATAGTAAAAATGTTCTTTATTCCGTTAATAACAACTTTAAAAATACTCACTGTAATTGCTATATCATGGATTGAGGCAACCTAAGTATAGAGAAAGAGAAAATATTGAAAGTTTCCTTTCTAAATCTTACAATGCTTTCTTTAGTGAGTTTCTTTTGTGAGCTTGGTAATTGAATGATAATTTGGAGTATTTAGAGTACTTGGTAAATAAATAATAAGAGATATTCAATACTTGTACTATTTGGAAAATAATGAATTTTTTTTCCATAGGCTATAAACAAAAGCACTAAAAGAGGTATAGGATAGAATATGACACAAACATTTTATTCTTATTGACTCCCCATAGCAACGCTCATTTCCTTTGAAAATCACACAGTAGCCATAATTATATGGTATAGAAGAAATAAAAGAAAAAATGATACAGCCTTTTATAAATCTTTTATATCATGGAAAAGTAACATATTTATATTTTATTCATTAGTGATTAATTTACATTGTTGTGCAAGAAAAGTTATAAGATAATATATCATGAGTCATAAAAGAAACATAATTCACTTACAAGTCATAATTAATCATATACCTCATTAAATGAACCAAATTGATCATCATCGTTAAATAAAGATTAAATTACATTTACACCCACTGAGTTTTAGTGAAATTATATAAATCACCCAGACCTTTTTAAAACCTACACAAACCTCCTAATTATATATATACATTACACTGACTACCTCTGTAAGATAGATAAGTGTAATTTCTTAAATAAAAAATGGTGACGAGTGTAATTAACTCAAACAAAATACGATATATTTTGAAAACAAGTCCAAATAGTATAAGATTCGATGTTTATTCTTTATTTTGGTTAGTTAAAATATAATATGAGAGTAATTTAAACACCTCCTTAGACTTATTGATGTACTTTGTAACGAATAAAAAATAATGAATATAACATATTTGGACTTGTCTCCACAATATAACATATTTTGTTTGACTTAATTACACCCGTCACTATTTTTGTTTAAGAAATTACACTTATATCTCTTATAGGGATAGTCAGTGTAATATATATGTATAAATATGGGTGGTTTGTGTTGGTTTTAAAAAGGTCTGGATGGTTTATGTAATTTCAGTAAAATTCAGGGAGTGTTAGTGCAATTGACTCTTAAGTAAATATCAATGAATGGTTACAAATATTACAATCACACATGAGGTAAAAATGATGTAAGGTTTGAAAACTTTAAGTAGATTCCGAAAATAAAATATCATTATCAAATGAAACTCTAGATAAATAGATTTTTCCTTAAAATATCACAATAACATAGGAGAGAATAAATTTATACTGTAAAGTATGCTAATAGTTAAAGATAGAATATATTTACAACATTTCAACTTAAAATGTAATTTTTTTTTTAAAAAGAGAGAAATGAAAATTGAAATCTCTTCTTGTAATTGAGTGAGATTCCACAACATAATAACATATAGAACAATGTAAATTTGGTTGTTCTTCTTCCTTTGTAGTTTGTAGCTGTGACTTTCATTCCGTACGAGGAGCATAAATTAGTTTTATACAATATAATGTGATGGATGGTTGAGTGAAATGAGATATTGAAATTGGAATCTTGTTGTGAGTTGTGACATCAAAAGTTATAGATGAGAAAAAGACTTAATAACTAGATATGAGAAGCTGGGTGCTTTGAAAGTGGTGATTAAGATTTAAGAGATTAGATTTTCTCTCCTAATTAGTTCGAAGCTAGCTAGAGTTGATCCCTATTTATAGTTTAAGAAAAAAGTAATATCTTTGATTTTATTAACATGATCCAGTTATGAGATTGATTGTTTCTATCTATAGTTACGGAGATTCAAGATATTCAAAATTATTAGTTTGCGGAATAAACATTCTACTTCTGAATGTGGATCATGCACATCATTATCTCAAATTGAGATTTAGAATTTGTTTAAAGAATCAAATTAAGTAGTTGAGAATTTTCTTTATCCTATAATTCATCAGTTTGCTACCACAAGACTAATTGACATCAAATACCACTCCAGGAATGCTTAAAATCATGCTTAAATATGCAATATTTGATGAAGGAAAAGTTTACGCTTTAAATTTGGATGCCTGGACTTTATGTATTTGATGTGACAACATGTATTACTAAAGTGGTGCCAAAGTCTGATGATCATTGCATTATCGCTAATGACGTAAACATAAAGTAACTCGTTCGCAATGTTGAAGGTGATTTGTTAAAAGTATCAGGATTTTTGAATTGCCATGAAGTCAATGGCATTGATTACCCAGAAGTTTACTATAATAGTAAGAAAATTGAAGTATATAAATTAGACAAAGGTACAAAAGAATGGAGAAGAGTATTGAGTCTTGGAGACTATGTTTTAGTGGTTGGATTCAATTCCTCTGTTTACATATTGCTCTTTTCTGATGGTAAAGGAAATTGGGTAAGAAATTGCATATATTTCTTTGATTATCAAATTGAATCTCAATATAATGAAATTGTAGGTGGTCACAATGTTGGTATTTTCAATTTTGAAAATGGGAAAGTCCATAAACTATTCACAAACTTAGAACTCCTTCACCTCCACCAATTTGGTTATTTTCACAAAATTCCATTTGTTAGATGTTTTTGTTAGTACAATTAGCACTTTTAAAATTGTGATTAATATCTTATTTGATTGAAGCTTATTATAATTTGATTTGATTATATTTTATTTAGATTGATAAGTTTTTCATCCCTATCGTCCAACTTTCTCCTCCTTGCTTCAGGCACATGTTTATAATAAATGGAGCCAAAGATCTTTAAGAGACTCACATTTGGTTTGAGTCATGTCCAAGCTTCTTCAGGAGTTTTCTCATCCAACCTCTTAGTAGGACACTTATTTAGTATACACACTACACTAGAAACAGCTTCCCCCAAAACACCTTAGGCAAGTTCTTTGTTTTTAGCATACACCTAGTTGTATTAAGTATGGTTTTGTTTTCCCTTTCTACTGTTCCATTATATTGAGGTGTGTATGGAGCAATGACTTCATGAGTGGTCCCTTCTTTGATGCAGAATTCATGAAACTCAGCTGATACATACTCACCTCCTCCATCTGATCTGAATAGTTTCAGCTTGACTTCACACTGCCTTTCTGCTTGAGCTTTGAATATCTTGAAGGTTTCTAGCATTTCACCCTTCTTTTTTATTAGATAGATCCATATTTTTCTAGTATGATCATCAATAAAAGTTACAAAGTATTTATCCCCCCGATAGAGTCTTTTTCAAAGGGTCCACACACATCTAGATATATTACCTTTAATGTCGTCACTGCTTTTGTAGGAACATGTGAAATAAAAGAATTTCTTGATTGTTTGCTTGATAGGCATTCTTCACATAATTGTCCTGGTGCTTTTGTGTGTGGTAAACCAATCACTATACCTTCATTTTCTAGCAAATCTAAACTTTTAAAGTTTAGATGTCCATACCTCTTATGCAATTGCCAAGTGTCCTTCATAATTGTTGTTGAAGGCACTTTTGGTCATTGATCTGTATGTCAATCTTGAAGGTTCTATTGGCTGATAGTGGAGCCTTCAAGATGTTGTGCTTGTTTTTGTCAAACATCTTCAGCATATCATCCTTCATCTGCATGGTATATCCATTTTCCAGCAGCTGTCCAAGACTGAGCAGATTGCTCTTCATCTTAGGAACATAGAGAATATTGGAAATGTAGGCTTTATTCTCATCTCTTCTTTGTAACATCACCTTGCCAATTCCTTCTGTAGAGACTACACTATGGTAACCATTCCTTCTTGCTTGTCATATGATTTGAACAACCAGTATCAAGATACCAAAACTCAACATCTTTTTTACTACTTCTTGTGGTTGCCATTAGCAGGTAGTGATCATCATCATAATCCTGTATTCTTCAAGATTCTTGGACTCCTCTATTGCAACAACAATGTGATCATACTTAGGAGTTAGAGTCCTAAGTATCTTCTCAATAACAAATTGCCCTTTCACCTCTTCTCCATACAATTTCATTTGGTTGATGAGTGTGAGAATCTTGGTGAAGTAATCTGTTATTGTCCCATTCTCCTCCATTTGAAGGAGTTCATACTTTCTCATGATTGTTTGAAGTTTCACTTTCTTCATTTTTGCAGCTCATTCATAGCTTTTCTCCAAGGTATCCCAAGCTTCCTTTGTTGTCTTGGCACCAACAATTCTCTCAAAGTGGCTCCATCAACACATTGACAGATTAAGAACAAAGCTTTGCAATCCTTCTTCTTGGATTCTCTATAACTTGTCCATTGAGCCTCATTTGCATTCTCCCAAACTTCTTGATATCCATTCTGAAAAATCTCATACACTTCTTGAAATCCAAAGATTGTCTTCATTTGGATTCTCCATGTATCATAATTCATGGATTCAAGAATTGGTAGTGTCATTGCAAACTCATTTCCATTTGTCATGATAGATCTAAGATCTTGCAATCTTCTTTCCTTGTTGTCACACTATCTGTTCTTCTCTTCCCACTTCGAACCACAGCCCAAGATCCACCAAGAATCTTGCTTCAACCTTTGCTCTTGATACTATTGTTAAACCAAGACCACTCTCCTATGCATATGCACCAAGCAGCCAACAAAAGAGAAACAATATGCACACTAAGTGTAATAGCATAAAACAGAGGAAAAATGAAAAGAAGATATGTTTGAGAGAAATGTGAATTATCAAAAAGAATGAACTAAGTTGTATTGAAAATGGAATGGATATCAATTACAACAACATATATCTTTGAAATGCTTAAGTGTTATTTATAACTTCCAAATTTTAACTAACTCTAACTAACTTTCTATACTAGGAAAGTATACAAACTAATAGACTGAAATAACTCAAACTTCTACTGGTGGAAGTTTCCTCATTTTCTGTTATTCCCAAACTTCTACTAGTGGAAGTCTCCTCATTTTCTGTTACTAATGTTGAAATTACATTATTTCTAACAAGAATAATCCTTATAGTTGCGATTTTAACCACTCGGGAAATGTCTCAAAATAGTCTATGCCTTCCATTTTATTGAATCATTTGACCACAAGTCTAGCTTTATATATCTCAAGGTTGCCATCAACATGTAGCTTGTCTTTGTATACCCATTTGCAGCCAATGGGATTTTGTCTATTGGAAGAGGAACAATAGATCAGGTGGTGTTGAAAGCAAGTGCCTTGAGTTCAGTTTGCATTGCTTCTTGCCAGTAGGGGATGATAGAAGCTTGTTTTTTTTAAAGTTGGTTCTAGTATGGTGGAGATGGAATAACAAAAATTCATGTAGGAATTGGAGCAATTAGTATAATTGAGAAAAAATGATAAGTGATAAAGGATACCTTGTTCATTTCTGGTTGGAGTGGATAGGGATTGAGCAAGTGTGGTCATAATGTTGCAATGGTAATCGTGTAAATATGTAGGTCTTCAAATTCTGTTTGAGTGCCTCAACTCAGGTAGGTTGTTTTGCGGTGAGTGTAATAGGAACAAGATTTGTATCAGTATTTTCAAGCTCAAATATATCAGTAGATGGTGCATGTATAGGCATGGTCTTGCAAATAGAATAAGAGTTAGTATCTGTTGTAAGCTGAAATGGAACGTAATTTTCATAGAATATAACATTTCTTGATATGAAAATTGAATGAGAATGAAGACCATATTAGATATAACATTTTGTTCCTTCTTGGAAACCAAGAAAAGCACCCGTAATAGATCTACTGTAAAATTTACCAACGGTTCTCAAGTGATCAATAGGTTGAAGAGTATTATACAAATAGTAATAAGGACTTGTTTTTTTTTGAAGAGGAGTAGGCACCCAATTGATTATATATACTGCATGTTTAATAACAAAGTTCCAAAGTTTTGTTGGGAAAGATTAATAAAATAAGGCTCTTGCAGTATTAAATATAGTTTGGTATGAACATCCAATTTTGTCCAGCCCTATTTACAAAACAAAAATTATAAAAAAAAATCTCAAAAACAACTACAAATCGCAAAAATTAACATGTCTATAATTTGGCACTCAATTTTTATGATTTTGAAGCTTTGAAACATTGTTTCAGCCAGAAACTACTCATTATGGTTCCCCATCCTAGAAACTGTACATGGTTCTTTGGTTGACCGTAACTTGGTATCAAGTTTGGGCATATCACTATTATGCCCCTTTATTCAAACATCATTATTTAATCAATTTTAGTATTGCTGTTACTCTAGTAAATTGCCATTGTCCAATATTCAAAGTCTCTATATCTATAGGTTTTGTTTTTGCTCCTGGCAATTATTGGACGTACATGTATATCAATTTTGACGTTGTTGTCTTTCACCTACTTTCAAGAGCTTATGGTGGTGATTCAATTTTTGGCACCTAGCCTTTTGGATCATGTTATAAGAAAATGGCACTGTTCAAGATAGAAATGAGAAAGTGACATTATTTGACTGCACCAACCAGAACATAAGTGAAAGGAGAAAAGATTCACCCAACTATAGCATCATAATATCATTTTGCTGCTAAAATAGTCGATATAAAAAATAAGAGGTATATTGTCCAAGAAGTCCTAGCCATGGGATATTTGCTAAAATTCATAAACCAACAGTGGTGCTAAGGATCATTAAGAATCAACCATCATAAAATCAACAAACACTAATTGATGTGAAAAGTAATGAACCTAAGGATAAGCACCGCACTGTTAGTACTCATGATAAATGCTTATGCTTTGAGCTTATGATCACAAAGCTCTCCTAGTATGCCCTTTTGGCTTGTAAATACATACAAGGTAATCAAAACCATTCAGAGTTGCCAAATCCTTGTTGTATATTGTCAGCAGCATCACGAGGAGCAAATACACATCGATTCCATAATACCTGACGTACTGGGGTATTATCTCTGCATATCAAAGTACCTCTATTACCAAAGAAGAAATGTAACTCACTCACTAAATGAGAACAAGATCTATACCATTCAACAAATCAAAACCAACAAAATCTATGTCTGCACCATCATCATCAAGTGACAATAAGAAGTATAACAAAGTTAAAATAAGAAGTCAAGGACCATAGGTCTCTAAAAAATCAGAGCACCCAAACCAGAAAATAAGGATATGGCTAGGATCTTACCCAAAAATGGTGAGACAGCAGCAAGACCTTATGATGCTGCACTTCTATGCATTAAGAGTTTCTCAACAGATCTCAACATCCCTTTCACTTCTTCACATTACATTCCTCAACACAACCATGCCTCCAAAATCAATCCAAAGAGCGGTCATAGCCACTGCCAACAATATCATAGATAATGTTAATAATAATAACATTACTTCACATAAAAAATTATTCCTAGTACAATGATAAATACATTAAATAGAATAATCAAAGGGAAGCAAGTCAGAATTCATGCCATCATTCTCAGACAGTTACAAATTGGGGCATTGATGTTGTAATATTAAGGGAAAATGAAAACAACAGTGAAGATGTCAAAAGGTGGCACTAAACAATTGCAAGTTAGTATCAGTTCAGTTACTCACACTATAATTATTACAACAGTTAGGATTGGCATATCTCCTGGACAGTTTCAAAAGGGTAATCAGAATAACAAAAGTCTATGTACGTTTTGATTCAGAAATTGGTAGCTTAAGACTTTATCATCAGAATTCTCATCCAACATAAAAGGGGACAACATAGACAACAGAAAAGGGATGAATACATACAGAGAAAAAGCTGGAGAAGAAATGAAAGACCAACTCTACTCTCAAAATTCCAACACCACAACACCTCCATAGTCCAAATTTCTTCATCAACCTCACTATACTTGTCATTCTTTCTTTATCCTATCATCCCTAAAAAAATCCAGCATATCATATCCACATCTACTATCTATCACACACGCATATACACAATTCCACCAGAACTCATTCATATCATACCAAACAACACACGCAATTGCTATAGAGAGACATGCTTATCACAAAGGAGTATCACATGACATACACATAGAACAGAGAGTAACAAATTATACATAGTCAATATTAATCTTTCCAAGCTTTTGTTTTTATTGGTCGTTAGGGCTTTTAATGAGATCTACAATAGTGTTACTATGGCTCAGTGCTTTGGCAGATGTATACTTAATTTGATAAACACCAAATGAGCTTGCTGCATTGGCTCTTCAATACCATATTGAGAATTTGATAAGATATACTATTATTTTACTATTTCAAGTAAGAACATCATGAATACTAAATGAACTTCTCCAAACAAAAGACATAGTGAAATTTAAGGAATAACTATACAAATGGATCTGAGTGACTTAATAAAGCAAATAAGTATATTTTGTTCGTTACATAAAAAGAATTAAAAAGTATAATATGTAAGCACCATAACATTTATAGACATTTATTACATTATTCACAATTCATTAGTATCACTTTTTTTAAGAGCAAATAATAATTAAAAATGAATATTGGATAATGAAATAACTTATAGAACTTTTACGTGTCAAAACATACATCTTTCTGTTAAAAATTAAATTAGATCAGAAAGAATATCTCTTATACTACAAGGATTGACTAATACTCTCACCGAAATATAAACAAATTGGATTTATCATACATAAAATCAAAACTAAAGTAGTGCCATATTTTCCAGCCCCATAAATAAGATTTCACAAAAACAATGTAAGTTCAAAAGATTAGGCTTTTAGATTGAAAACTTTTCTTGAATTCATACGATTAAGATTAAGGGGCCAAAATGAATTACAAGTATAAAATGATGATAAATTCATCACCTCTAACGCTAATAATCATTTACATTTCTAATTAAAATTTCAAACTCTAGTAAATTTCTCTACAATCCTTTCTAGTAGTGTAATAAAAACCGTATCGGACGGTCGATCGGAAAACTGGGGGACCCTTTACTGGTAAGGTACACCATCTATATCAGTCATGTAACAAACCGGTGGGAACCGGTGAAAACTGGCCAACCGGTCGGTTTAGTGTTCATTTTGAAAAAAACTCCAACAAAAGGATAATGAATAATGGAAGAGAGTGTTGAGGATAAAACTCCAAGAACTACTTGTATTTGTTTTTCGATGTTGTTAAAAACGTGAGGATTTGGAAGAGGTCTCATGGGTGATAAGTGAAATTGTGAAAAATAGAAGAAAAAGAGGAGAATTGGAGAAGGAAGGAGATGAAAAAGTGATACACAATCGTGATTGAGAAAAAAAAAAGTGAAGGAACTGTGGGTGAGAATGGAGAATATGAAGGAGAGCACTGAAAGGATGGTGGGGTAAATGTTCTCTCTCTACTTTAGAATGTTATTATTGTATGTGAGAATGGGTGGGGTGAATAATTTCTATACTTCATTCTTTCTTTTTCTAATTTGTATAGTCACTTCTCTTTCTTCTGTGATTGTAACTATGGCAAAATGGGTTTGGCCCGACAGGCCAGCTCGTTAGGATAAGTGTTTTTAGTGGGTTGGGCTGAGGGTTTTAGCTCAAAAGTCTGTATTCAACTCGTTTTTTTATTTATTTTTATACATTTTTTAAAACTTAGGAGTTATAAGCTCTATTGTGAACTAGGAGTCTAAAAGTTTAAGACTATGGTGATTTATTGTTTAGAATTTACAAGTTTTGTACTAATGCAATATGTTATTATGAGATTGTGTCTTTTGTTTGTGATTTTTTGTTTTAAAAGACATTTATGAATTGTTTGAATTATTTATTTTTACCTAAAAACTTAAATGTGTGTTTCGAAAAAATACAAAACGGGTTAGTCCGCTAGCCCTGCCAAATATGAGTCGAGCTGGTATTTTGAGCCATTTTAACAATAAGGGTCGAGTCGGACCAGTCCATATTCTAACATGCCAAAAAGGGTCTGGCCGGGTTGGACCATATTGTCACCCTTAATTGTAACTTAGTAATTTATTATTGTATCCACTAAAAATTTGGAAGATAGGAGAAAATGTTGGAATAAATTACAGTATTTACTTATTAAAAAAAAATTAGTATAGATTTATTTATATATATATAAATAAGTATGTTTATTTTATTTAACTGATATGATATGTGGTTACCGGTTGAACTATTATATCATTGTACTAGTATAATAATCGATTTAATTATCAGTACTATATTAGTAAGATAGCTTTCCAGTAGCTTCACTCACTCATATTAAAAGTGTCAACAATCATATACATCATTAAATGAACCAAAATTGATCATCATCAATGAATAAGTATTAATAAATAATTACAAACATTACAATGACAAACATTAAACAAAAACCAATTACAATCAATAAATAATATACACATGAGAAATACCTAAAATTAATGTAAAATTTTCAAACTTTACATAGATTCGGAAAATAAAACATCATTATGACATGGCACTCTACATAAATAAAGTTTCCCTTAAATACCACCCTAACATAAGGGGGAGGCAAGTGATAATTATTGGACTGGTCAGGAGAGAATACATTTATATTGTAAAAATCCAAATAGTTACATATAGAACATATTTAAATATTTCGACTTAAAATGTAATTTTAAAAAAACATGAGAACATGAGATAAAGTAAACTTATAACATGGAAATGGTTGCGTCACCGCTTCTCACGTTACTATGATAATTCTTTTTCCCCAAAAAAATGGATATATTGATAGTGTTTTATATATTATCATTGCATGGGTGGGTAGTGTTTTCTCATTCACAAACTTGTAATATTTGTAAGTAACCATCGAGGTAGCAAATATTTATGGGTACCCAACAAGCTCTGATTTTAATTATATATTTATATAATTTGTAATAATTAATATGTAAAAATAATTATTATATGAATAATAATGATATATATTTGATAAATTTGTAATCATAGTCAAACAAATGTAATTTATTATGAAATAATAATAAAATATATAATATATAATCTTAAAATAATAATAAATATATAAAAATTTAATTAAAAACTAAATATATAAATTTGTAAATACCCACGAGACAAGTATCATAAATTTTTTTCTTACTCATAAGCTATTTTTGCGATACATGTTATAAGTATTTGTACGAGTATCCGATTGAGTTTTTTTTCCATGACTTTACTATGTTGTCATTATAAATTCTTCAATAATAATGTATGATATAATAATAATTATGAATATTCTTTTATTAATTAGTTTGTGGTGCTCTCACTAGCACAATATATCACTGATACGATGATTGTTATCACTGCATAAGTCAACGTTAATTGTAACTATAATGATGGTTGTCTTTTAATTATTTTGTTATATATGTCTTGAAGAAAGTTTTGTTTTTCAAATAGTTATAAGTGAATATATGATTAAGGGTTTTTTTTGGTTTGTTCTTCTTATGTATATTATGATAAGTGGATATAGTTTCCTTCAAATTTGTTGGATGAGATTAGGAAGTATCTTCAATCCCCAAAAGACATGTCACTTGACATTTCAAATTATATTTTTAAATGTTTAAATTAGTTTTAAAAACCAAAAAAAATGTATGTTTGTTAAAATATATCACTTATTAACTTTTGTGGAAATTATAGGCATGAATATAGAAAATAACGAACTTGGTATATTTGACAAAAGTTAGTCTTAAACATGAAAACATTAATTGAGAAATATGGGAGTTCACGCCAATTATGAAAAATAGATTCAAAATTGTTATAAAGATTTTCTAGCGAATTAGAAATATGTGGAGTTGAAATAAGACAAGTGGTTTAAGATTTAGGATGTTTCTGTTTCTGGTTTGTCTGTTCATATGGCCTTATGCCGCAAAGCAAAGACTGCAAATCTTTTGGTGGATGATTTGGTTTGGAATGGGTTGGTCAATTTGGTTGTTAAGAAATGAAGTGATTTTTGAGAGTGTGGAGTTTAGTGTGTCTAATATTTTGAATGCTATTAAAGAAAGGTATTGGTCATGGTTTTCTACAAATCTGAATTACAATTTTCTCTGAACTGGTGTATGAACCCTTAGAGTTGTATGGTGAGTACTTTATAGTTCTAGTTTGTTCTATTGTTTTTTCTGCTGTTTGTTGCAGATAGTAGTGTTGTTCTAGTTTTTTGTTTATGCTGTTGGAAACAGTTGGTAGTGCAGTCTGGTTTTCAATGTTTCTGCTGGTTGTATGGGTAGCAACCATTGTGCTTTTATAATTCATTACTTTGCTTATGAAAAAAACTCTTCACATATAAATTGAGTGCGGCAAACACAGATTGAGAGAAGCTAGTGATTTAAGAAAAACATATTGGATAGCGATGTAGGCATAGGGAGTTTGGAGCGGTGCTGAACACGCTGGAGTTAGCTCGAGAATAGAAGCAGTGTTGGAGTTCTACACTAACATAATTTCTAATTTCTATTATTGTTTCCTCTATCTTGTGTATCCTTAAATTCTTACCCTTACTATTAAAGGAATGGTGAAATTTGTGAGTGACATAAATAGGGATGACAATGATATCTGAATTTGTGGGTAGCTCCAAAAAATATTCCTACTGGTTGGGTTTGGGTTTGTATGTTTAGGCTGGTAATGAGATCCGAGATTTTAAGATCCAATGTTTGATGAGTTTGGGTTCGGGCAATGAGGTACTCAAATCCATACGTATTCGAACTCGCTATTTCTTCCTCTATATGTAAAATTCATTTACTCCAAGTGTAAGTTTAAACAACATACTTTATATGTTAGTTATCAATTCTAGGGAAAACTCAATTGTTTGAATTGGTGAGTAGATCTATACCGTCAGATTTCTCTAGAATTGATAACTAAGATGTGAAATATGTGGATCCATATATATATATATATATTGTTAATTCATAAATATAATTGATATGTTGTTTAACAGTGACATTACATTGTTAAGTATTGATGTGATAATATGTTATTAATTGATGTATAATATAATATTACGTTGATTGAGCAATTCTTATTAAATCAATTTTACGGCACAATGTTGAAATAATTAATTTAAAATGTGTTTAAAACTTTAAATTATTTTTTGTAAGTTTTTCTCTTGTTATTTTTAGTAAACAAATACACAATTACATAAGTTATTGGAAATTATTTTTAATGTTTTTTAATTTGTGGTACCCGCATATCCGTTGGGACTCTAGGACCCGTGGGTAGCTGACTTATCGGGTATCAGCATGGGTCTGGGTCCAAAAATGTAGCAACAAGGCAAGTACAGGTAATGCACTACTCGGACCCAGCAGATCCATTGCCATCCTTAGACATAAAGATAGACAGATGTATTTGGACAAATGAAAAATAATGCACCAATCCATGTAATTTATTAATGATATTTTAAATTATTCAATGTATTCAAATTTAATGGATGAATTTCAATTCATGTATAATATACTTTAATGGATTAAGTAGATGGATATTCAATCTATTTCATTTTTTGAATTGGAATTAAAAGCATTTTTGTTAAGAAAATTATATTTAAAAAAAATATTATTTCATTAAAGCATTTTTTAAAAACACATTAAAATAATTGATTTTTGAACTTTTAAAATAATCATTTTTTGTCACATGCTATACACATACATCGTTTAAGGTTTTATTTGCAATATTTTTTACAAATATTTATATGATATATATTTAATAACAAACTTTTAATATGGTTTACATCACAATCATACTAGAGGTGGCATGTTGTGATGTGTTCACCTGCATAATATTAAATCAATATATTTAAGTTTTAATATATTTAATCTATTTCGTTTGTTCTCTTAATTTCCCTTCATTTATTCAAAACACGTGAATTCTTATGCAGAGAATAACTACATCCTTTTTGTGACAAGAAAAAATATTAATTGATTTGCTTATTTTTGTTTTAGACTACTAAAAATTAATATGATAAATTGGGGCTGTATTTGATATTAATGTATATTTTTTAACACACTTGTTATGCTGAATGCAACCAAATTTATAGATCTAATGCCTTATGTTTGAGTTACGGCGTGATGTCAAGTCCAGATATTCGATTTTTAACATAACGCATTTATTAAATCTTCCATTTTTATAGGATTTTTATTCTCTAACAAAATATAATTTGTAACTTCACTTTAATATATAAACATTTGGACACACAAAAAATAACATCACTTTAGTTTATAGTAATTATTGTATAGACCCAAGTTCAGAATGAATTTTATATGTCAAAATATAATCATTATCATAACATATGATCATTATTGTTTACTTTATGTATGAAGATATTTTATATGTTGTTTATCAATACTTTCATTCTGAACTATTATGTTAAATTTGGTTGTTTATAGTTCTCTAGGGTAAACAATTATTTTGTTTTTAGTTTTGTTGTAAAAGTTATATTCTTTATTATGTTTTTGTTGTAAAATTTTAATCTAATTTAATATACAATTAAAAAACGAAAAGTGAAATCTATATGGATTAATGTATTCGTTAAAAGAATATTCTGCAAAATAGGAAAAATGTTTATCTTTATAACATTATTGTAATTTATAAATATTTATGTTATAGATATTACTCTATTTTTATTGAACGTTTATAAACAATATTTATTACCTATTTTTTATTATAAGTTATTTTGTAAAATTATTTTTTACCGATGCTTATTACCAAATCAAATGTCTTAAAAAATATTTATAAAAAGGAAAGAAAAAAGAGTAGCTCGAACCCACCCGAATCCGGTTTTAATAAGTCTAGGCTAAAAAGTCTAGATTCGATAAAATGTACATAATATGATACTAAATCTCTATTACTGAACTGAACAAAATCCAGAATCAACTTTAACAATATCAGTTTTAATTTGATCAATTAATCCTAACAAAGGAACAAAAGTTACCCCATGATTAACAATGCTTCTGAGTTTAATTAATATTTCCAAAATGGGCAATCTACTTTGTGCTGTAGGTAGTGAGCAACAGTTTTGAATCTATTGCCACACTTACATTCTACCTTCATCACATGCTTGGTGATCCCATGTTGATTGATTGTATGACTATACAGTGCAGATTTGGTCATGCTGTTAGAGCAGTGTGCACATTGTATTTCCCTGATGACTTGTTCTTGTTCCATAATCCTCTGTAGAAGATAACATGATAATTTTCTAGTGTCACTTACATGATGTAAAATAACATAATAATGTTATACCATACATAATATTTATAGGAAAACAAAACATTTATTTAAATCTAAATATCTTTTAACTTCAGAAAAATAAAAAATTATATTATGTTTATTATATAAAGTGTAGTACGTATACACTATTAGTATTAGTGTAACTATTTATACATAGTTATATTATAATATTTTCTCTTATATATAAGCATGGTAATCCTCCATTGCATAATATTTATACTACTAATTTTATTCAAACATCAGCAAACTAAAATAAAAATTAAACCATTACAAGAATTCTCTACTGCAAATGGTTTTTACAAATGTTCTATGTTCGTTCCAAAATCCAAAATAGGGAAGTGAACAAGCAAAATATATGACAGCAGAAGCAAAAGCTGAATGACTGAATCCATGAAAACAGAGTTAATTTTTCAGTTCTTTTTATCAAGGCAAAACAGAGTTGCATAATCCTACCTTTCACTATACATTACAGTGGTAAAATAGAAGTTTATTACCTGTAGTTGTGGAAGAGAAGGAAGCACACCAACAATGTGCTGTGTGAGGAATGAAGGTAAGGAATAGAAGGAAATGGTTTGAGTGTTTTTATAGTTAGGGAAGAAATGATTTGTTGGGGATTAGCTATCATAGGCAGCATGGTTTTGGTGGTGGTGGAAAGAGAAAGAAATCTGAAAAGTAATTGAATAACAAGAATGGGGATCAGCTATCCCCAACCATGTCCCCAACCACGTCCCTTACCAATTACAATGTAGTAAAATTAATAAAATTATAAATATTTAATTTTTTTAACTAACGTGATATAATATAATTGGTCTGAAACCGAGTTTAGGGCAGGATTTGGGATAGCAGATCCTTGTCAATATAACAAACATCCCCTACGGTCCTACCCTATTCAATCCCTCTGCATGTATACCAATACACCATAGAGACCCCATAAAAAACGTTTCCTCTCATATATTGAAAATGTGACGGAATGATTTTTTTAAATTATTTAATTTAAAAATAAACTAAAATCTAAATCATTGAAAATTTATTTTTACCATATGTCATAATCTGTAAGTATGTACTGGCCTCTCCGGTAACGGAGAGGAACCATACTCATAAAAAAACAAGCCAAAATAACAAATTGATATCAAGTGAGTCTAAAGTTTGCTTATAGCAACTAGTCCTTCACTAATATTTTTCATTTGACATTTAGTGTTTTTATCAAGAATCATAATGACATAGCAGATTGAAAACCTTACTACGTAGATGGTTTTTCTCTTCTATGTTACGTCGACACTGTTGTAGATCTGTTTCTTTTATAACAATGTTCTATATATTTTTGTTTCATATACTTTGTCATTTAGGAAATGAATTATATTTTATTGCCTTTGTCTAGCCTTTCAGTTCCATGATCCCAAATGGTTTTGGAAGATAAAAGTTGTGAATAAGTTAACCAAAGCCTTGGTGAATCATTTGGGACTAACATTACCAAAAGAAGATATCGAGAATGTTGTTGATTTTATGGAACCATATGGCCAGATAACTCCCTCCCACCCACCACCCCCCCCTTTACTTGCTGAAAATTACAATTTAAAAAGAATATTTTATAATTTTGTAATTTTATTGATTGTAACATATTATTATATATTTTTAAAAAGTAAACCCAGAACTTTAAATGCTAACTAAACTATTTTTAAAAATACTCAACTATCATATTTTCATTTATAGCATTATGAGAAAGAAGCTTATATTGAAATAAGAAAAGATAAAGGAGATAAGTGTTTGAGATCAATTTAATCTGAAATATATTATTATAGGTTATTCATGCTGCTGGTTGATAGATAATAAAATAATAATCAGTCTAATCATTAAACAAATATTATTTAATGACTTCAATCAAATCAATCTAAATAAAATACAATCAAATCAATCAAAATAAAATATAATCAAATTAAATTATAATAAGCTTGGATCAAATAAGATATTAATCACAATTTTAAAAGTGTAATTGAATTGTACTAACAAAAACATCTAACAAATGGAATTTTGTGAAAATAACCAAATTGGTGGAGGTGAAGGAGTTCTAATATGGACTTTCCCATTATCAAGATTGAAAATACCAACGTCGTCACCACCTACAATTTCATTATATTGAAATTTAATTTGATTATAAGAGAAATATATGTAATTTCTTACCCAATTTCCTTTACCATCAGAAAAGGGCAATATGCAAACAGAGGAGTTGAATCCAACCACTAAAACATAGTCTCCAAGACTCAATACTCTTCTCTATTCTTTTGCAGCTTTGTCTAATTTATATACTTCAATTTTCTCAGTATTGTAGCAAACTTCCGGGTAATCAATGTCATTGACTTCATGGCAATTCAAAAATCGTGATACTTTTAACAAATCATCTTGAACATTGCGAACGAGGTACTTTATGTTTATGTCATTAGCGATAATACAAAGATCACCATCAAATATTGCATATTTAAGCATGATTTTAAGCATTCCTGGAGTGGAAAAATCTGTTCATTTAGTATCACCAAACTTACACCAATTATTTAAGCTGCCTCTTTTGGACAACACTTTTGTTTAGAAGAGTTGTATATGTTGAGCCATCAAAATAATAAAACATAACAATATACTCTTGATCTTTGAATTCAGGATGATAATCAACTATGCTTGGAATGGTTGACAGTGGTGGAAGATCATAGCTAGCATTGGTAAATGGATTCAACATTTGTATTACTCCATCAATTCTAATGCTTATCAACCATCCAAAGCAAGACCCACGTAACAAGATATTATTTTGCATCTCAGGCATTCTCAAGTAGAAATCCTTTTCTTCTTTTATATCGTATGTCTCATGATTGAAGGGTAACACTAGCAATGAACCTCTAATATGATTTGGAGTCTTTGGGAGACTCATGTTCCATGATTTGCATGTGGCACCAAATCTAACATAATCTTTAGGTGATTGAAGATGGTTTCCAATGTCATATAACAAATATGAAGGAAGCCATGTCCACTGATCAAATTGCACAATTTCTTGACTCATATTGTAGCTATTTTGCACGTACGAAGACACAACTGTTGTATTTCTAGCAGGGAACAGATACATATACATATATAAGTATAAAGTCAGATATCAAAAGATGAATAAGAAGAAAAAAATCCTTAATCGTGTATTCACTTAGACGTGTGAGAAAAACTTCCTTATATATATAACACAATATTTAAAAGATAATCAATAGGACAACTCATTATAATTATAATTGATGTTGATTTGTGTTTTCACTGAGATTGTTATTTCTATCATCAAAATACTAAAACCATTGTTTGAGCTTGAATTTTGGATCATCCCTTCTCACGTTACTCTCCAATACTTTCCATCAAAAATATTGTCGGATCACTAATTGTGATATATCATGCTATTGCGCACATAACAAACTAATTAATGAAACAATTATGATGATTATTATTAACAAATCAAAATTTACTAAAAGAATTGTAATGACGACATAGTAGAGCCTAAGGACAATTTTTGATATTGCAAGCACATAGCAACAATACCAAATAATAAAATACCAAAAAAAATATTATTATCATATAGGAATCAACATATTATAGAATTAAAGTAGTGATGTGAGACGCGGCGATGTGGTGTTGTGATGTCCAATAGTGTTGTAGCAGCAAACTGATGAAGACTAATGAGAAGCTGGGTGCTTTGAAAGTGGTGATTAATATTTAAGAGATTAGATTTTCTCTCCTAATTAGTTCTAAGCTAGCTAGAGTTGATCCCTATTTATAGTTTAAGAAAAAAGTAATATCTTTGATTTTATTAACATGATGTCACAACTCACAACAAGATTCCAATTTCAATATCTCATTTCACTCAACCATCCATCACATTATATTGTATAAAACTAATTTATGCTCCTCGTACGGAATGAAAGTCACAGCTACAAACTACAAAGGAAGAAGAACAACCAAATTTACATTGTTCTATATGTTATTATGTTGTGGAATCTCACTCAATTACAAGAAGAGATTTCAATTTTCATTTCTCTCTTCTTTTTTTTAAAAAAAAATTACATTTTAAGTTGAAATGTTGTAAATATATTCTATCTTTAACTATTAGCATATTTTACAATATAAATTTATTCTCTCCTATGTTACTGTGATATTTTAAGGAAAAATCTATTTATCTAGAGTTTCATTTGATAATGATATTTTATTTTCGGAATCTACTTAAAGTTTTCAAAACTTACATTATTTTTAGCCCATGTGTCATTGTAATATTTGTAACCATTCATTGATATTTATTTAATGATGATGATCAATTTGGTTCATTTAATGAGGTATATGATTAATTATGACTTGTAAGTGAATTATATTTCTTTTATGACTGATGATATATTATCTTATAAGTTTTCTTGCACAACAATGTAAATTAATCACTAATGAATAAAATATAAATATATTACATTTCCATGATATAAAAGATTTATAAAAGGATGTATCATTTTTTCTTTTATTTCTTCTATACCATATAATTGTGGCTACTGTGTGATTTTCAAAGGAAATGAACGTGGCTATGGAGAGTCAATAAGAATAAAATGTTTGTGTCATCTTCTAGCCTATGGAGAAAAAATTCATTATTTTCCAAATAGTACAAGTATTAAATATCTCTTATTATTTATTTACTAAGTACTCTAAATACTCCAAATTATCATTCAATTACCAAGCTCACAAAAGAAACTCACTAAAGAAAGCATTGTAAGATTTAGAAAGGAAACTTTCAATATTTTCTCTTTCTCTATAAGAATAATTACAGTGATTATTCTTAAAGTTATTATTAACGGAATAAGAACATTCTTACTATGTTCTTCATTGTCATTTTTATTTTTCTTTTGTTCTTAAATAAGAACAATTATTGATTGTTCTTAGTCAAGAGAACGTGAGGAGAAAAAGATAGATGTTGTGTTACCCAAATAAAATAAGAATAATATTTGCTATTTTGAGGAAAAAATTATGTTACTCTTATAGAATAATACGTGAACTCAAATAAGAATGAAGATATTAATGACTATTGTGGTTGCTGTTGACAATATATAGTCATACTAACCCTTGTAACTTTTTCACTATAAAAAATATTCTTCTTTTTATAAACAATCTTACAAGTTTATATAGTTGATCCAACGGTCTTCAAAATGTATCCCTATAGAATTAGCATGTAATGCAATGAGTATCATTGAGTATGATACTAAGAAGAATTTAATGCAAGAATTCATTGCAACTTAAATCATGTTCACATATTCAATAAATTTCTTGGATCATCTATTTGAGAATTTTTTTCATGATGCGCTCTTTGAGAGATATATTTTTGTGTTGTTCAATAATGTTTATCATTATTCTTGTTGTATGCACAAATTCATTTCTTTCATCTACAAAGAGGTTAGAGAACAAGCATGTTCATTTCCAAAGTACTAAGTTTCTATTACCTAGAAACATATCATTTAATAATTCTTTTTTTTTGGTGAAAGTATAACAGTTATTTGAATTAAGATCAAATATTAGACGAGTAAATATTATGTATTATGTTGATTAAAACGAGACAATTAAAAGTTTTGGACATGGTGGTTATTGAATGTAGTTGGTATTTGGAGGCATTTGTTTTAGCAGCACTTGACCTTATGCTCACATATCAGTGAGTTTAATTGTCAAATAGGATAAGCTGTCCCAAAATGAGTATGTCGTCATGTCCCTAACCAATAAGATTTCTCCAAGTAATGTAAATATGTTATTTTATGTTTTTAAAATTTTTCTTTTTAACGAAGTGTCACTTTTTCATTACTCTGGTACAGGAAAATGGAACAGGAATTGAGACAAATGATCTCTATCCTTAATTGTCACAAGCACTATTATTATTCGACACAATTATCATTGAACACGATTGTCCTTGAACACGATTGTCCTGAGACGTAATAGTAACTTGTTAGATGGTCATTGGACATGTTTGACTTAATATTTTAAAAATGATTTTCGAATATATAGCTTTAGACAAAATTAAAAACCTTCATTTGTTTATTTCTTTCGTATATGAAAATTAACCTCTTAAGCATATATTAGCCATAACTATTTTGCTTCCCACGTTTATTAT
Source organism: Lupinus angustifolius (assembly GCF_001865875.1). Taxonomy (NCBI): domain Eukaryota; kingdom Viridiplantae; phylum Streptophyta; class Magnoliopsida; order Fabales; family Fabaceae; genus Lupinus; species Lupinus angustifolius. Next base: position 7,311,955 of record NC_032012.1, read on the forward strand.
TTGTTATTCAACAGATGAAAAAATTAAGAAATTAGTAAGTTTTTTTCAAATTAAAATATTTAACTTGAAAGTAAAATTTGGTTCCAACCAAAAAGTGATTAACAATTAATGCTACATCAATCCCTCAAAATTTCACGTTCTGCAACATTATAACTATCCATACAATTCGAGACTCATGGTATTGAGTGTTGACATATCTAACAATGGGACACATGTTCACTTTTTAGGTACTACCAAAAATATTCTTTACATTTTATATAAGAAATTAATTTTTTTTAGTGTATGGATGTTTCTCCCAACAAGTACACTCTCAAAAATTAAACTCTTAACCTTTTGATAATCATAAAAATTAGCGGGATCTTAGACTACTAAACCAATACATTGTTAATATATGTTTTTATAGTAGAAGTCAAAAAAATCTTTTATTTTTTTAATAATGTAATATTTATATACTGTGAGTAATCCTGACTGTTCATTTGTAACATTTTATTTCCGAGTTAATAATAATTAAAATAAATGATGAAGAATAAAATAATAATATAAAAACTTACATGGTTGGTGCTACATTTTTGTTTGCTTTTTTTAACTTACAATTTTTGTTAGTTGGGTTCTGATTTGGTGACTATGTTTCATGTGATAAAATATTTAAAGCAATAGCATATGATTAAATAAAAATTTAATCCTTTCAAGTAATTGTTTATATCTTATTTATGTTGTTTTCAAATCAATTTATTTTTATTTAATAAAGAAATTTCAGCATGGCTTTTGTTATGCTAACATGTGTTCACAAAAGCATACATGTGTGCCTATTGTTTTAATACCTATATAAGTACATAAGTATTTCTCTTTAATTTTGGTATCCTTGTTTGTGAATAATTGACATGGCAAGGATATAACTAATTACTAAAATAAAAAATATAGAGATAATTGACAATCGTGAATAAAATCAGAAGTCTTTAAATTTTTATTGAGTATAACAATTAAAAATATAGAGGAAAGATAATAATAAATTTAAAATTAATGAAAAGTGTTAAAATATTTAAGTTTTTGTTAGTTTAGTTAGGATAGTTAGTTTTAATGATTCATTGTGATATTGTATAATCATTCCAAACTTAATTTTATTATGGTATTTTAAATTATGATCATGTTGTATTTATCATAATTATGAAAACTATTGATATAAGTGTAATTATGGTTGTAATGTGATCCTGAATTTCTAAAACTATAATGTTATATGAGTTGGGTAGTACAATTTAAATTATTAAGTTTGCATTATAAAATGACTTTTAGAAAAATTATTACCTAAATATATTTTCATTGATGTGTGAAATGAACTAGCATTACTGTTATTAAATTCGGACTGGTCAATAACTCAGCCAGTATACTATATGTGAGTTAATGGTTGGATTAGTTAACTCGATTTACATTAAAAAATTAAAAAAATAATAATATTACATAATAATTTTTAATAATTGTATGTTCAAAATTAAAAAATATTATTTTACCTAATTAAACAACTAATAAATAAAATTCTATAACTATAGAATGACACAAACAAGTCGAAAACAACATCAAATAAGATATAAACTATGCTTTAATTATAACAAAAAACTATAGTAAATTTATAATTTAATTAAATAACGAAGATTTTGTTACAACGTAAGATAACAAATGACAAATATAATTACATATAAGTTAAAAATATTTGAATTTTTAATCTAAAAATGACATCAATTTGATTGTTTTCTTTTTAAATTTTGATTGGCTCGACCGGTCCAACCAATTCAACCATCCGAGTCTTTAGTTTTAGGTATGAACTAATTACATCAATCCAATTTTAATGCAAAATTGATTAGATAAGAAGCTTAGATTGATTAATTAGATGAATGATTCACTATTGAACCTACAGTGAGAGCAAGTAGTTGTTATTTAGTTTTATAACACTGAGGAGCACTACATATTACTAAGAAGTTCAAGCCTAGAGCATTTAACCTGGTCGAAAGTAGCCCCCAAGTATTATAATAGTAGACTTTTTTCATATACTCCTCCAACTTGAGCACCGGGATAGATTGTTCATTTGTTTTTTTTATGAATTAGCTTGCACAAAGTGGTGGAAACATATCTAGGAAGATATTTGTATATTTTTCCTTAGAAACCATATAGAACGTGTTATTTAAATACTCTTATAGTTAATTGATCTATGAATGATCAAATATTTATGAATGGTATCACGATTTTTGAATTGTCACGAAGTCAATGATATTGATTACAAGTTTGCTACGATACTGAGAAATTTGAAGTATATAAATTAGTAAAACTACAAAAAATGGAAAAGAATATCGAGTCTTGAGATTATGTTTTAGTGCTTGGATTCAATTCCTCTCTTTGCATGTTGCACTTTTCTGATAGTAAAGGAAATTGGGTAAGAAATTGCATATATTTCTCTCATGACCGTGTTAGATCTCAATATAACGAAATTGCTGGTGGTCATGATGTTGGTATTTTTAATCTTAAAAATGGACAAGCCCACAAAATATTTCTAAACTTAAAACTCCTTCACCCTCCACCAATTTGGTTATTTTCACAAAATTCCATTTGTTAGATTTTTTGTTAGTTGTACAATTAGCACTTTTAAATTGTGATTAACATGTTATTTGATTTAAGCTTATTATAATTTGATTTGATCGTATGTTATTTAGATTGATTTGATTAAAGTTATTAAGTAGTTATTTATTTTATGGTTAGAGTAGTTATTATTTTATTCTTTATCGACAACCAGTAATAACATATTTCACTTTAAATTTCTCTTAAACGCTTATCCCTTCCTATCCTTCTCATTTCTATATCTGCAATAAGCTTTTTCTCATAATGCTACTATCAGAATATGATAGTTGAGTATTTTTTAAAATAGTTTGGTTGATATTTTTTTGAAGAATATATAGTATTTTTTGTACTACTAAATGTATTCACTCACTTTTTTGGTTAAAGATACTAATCCTTTCGAAGTTCGTAGTTGTCCCTCTCAACAAGATCGTTTTCAAAAATCAAATTATTGACCTTAAATATACAGTATGATCTTACACCATTATATCAACGTCTTATTGGTATACTATAATAATATGTTACACTCAATAAAATAACCGAATTATAAAATATTTTTAATTTCAGCAAGTAAAGGGCCTTTTTAGGGATGAGAGTTATGTTTCCTACTAATTACCTCATTCGTTTTTCTTATTAAATGAATGAGTCTCCATCTGTGAAGAACGTGATATGCACGTACCAATAAGGATATTTAACATTTTTTTGTTGCCAAGAACAAAATCTAGAATCAATAATAAAATACACCACCGAAGTAACCAAAGATTGTTTTCTGAAAAAGTAGGATGAAGAGTTTCAAGAAATTCTTAGGGGTCTTTAAATTTACCAAAAGTATATAGATAATAATTTCTCTCAAATAAACCTGAAAAATTCTGTAATTTTATGTAGTGAATTGGTTGTTGTATTGGGCCAAACTAGAACCAACCAACTATTGTAACTAAAAGATATACATCACACGTATATAAGTTAGGCCCGCGGATCCTCAAAATGATAATGAAACTAATTAAATACTAAAACTTATATTTATTAAGGTCTTTTAGATTATGACTCTACTGGATTTATCATAATTATGAAAAGTATTGGAAAATATAATGTATACCCATTTTAAATGTCAATTGGGTCAACCTTTAAACACAAACCAAACCCTAGAACCGATAAAATATAATGCATATACATTTTAAATAAAGTCTTCTCAATATTAAACTTTTGCAATATCATCCCATATTTTTTCCTCTAAAATTAAAAGACAATAGGAAACTAAATAAAATTAATGATCAATTTATACCCACTTGGCAAATTTGTGAAGAAGATCTTGCTCCTCACCTTGTCATGACTTTGATGAAGACATCAACATCACATAAAGAAGAAAATGAAGAATATTTATGAAGCAAATGAAGAATATATATGTAAGTTAGGCACGCGAATCCTCAAATAGTTAATGAAACTAATTAAAACTTAATTTTATTATGGTATTTTAAATTATGATCATGTTGTATTTATCATAATTATGAAAACTATTGATATAAGTGTAATTATGGTTGTAATGTGATCCTGAATTTCTAAAACTATAATGTTATATGAGTTGGGTAGTACAATTTAAATTATTAAGTTTGCATTATAAAATGACTTTTAGAAAAATTATTACCTAAATATATTTTCATTGATGTGTGAAATGAACTAGCATTACTGTTATTAAATTCGGACTGGTCAATAACTCAGCCAGTATACTATATGTGAGTTAATGGTTGGATTAGTTAACTCGATTTACATTAAAAAATTAAAAAAATAATAATATTACATAATAATTTTTAATAATTGTATGTTCAAAATTAAAAAATATTATTTTACCTAATTAAACAACTAATAAATAAAATTCTATAACTATAGAATGACACAAACAAGTCGAAAACAACATCAAATAAGATATAAACTATGCTTTAATTATAACAAAAAACTATAGTAAATTTATAATTTAATTAAATAACGAAGATTTTGTTACAACGTAAGATAACAAATGACAAATATAATTACATATAAGTTAAAAATATTTGAATTTTTAATCTAAAAATGACATCAATTTGATTGTTTTCTTTTTAAATTTTGATTGGCTCGACCGGTCCAACCAATTCAACCATCCGAGTCTTTAGTTTTAGGTATGAACTAATTACATCAATCCAATTTTAATGCAAAATTGATTAGATAAGAAGCTTAGATTGATTAATTAGATGAATGATTCACTATTGAACCTACAGTGAGAGCAAGTAGTTGTTATTTAGTTTTATAACACTGAGGAGCACTACATATTACTAAGAAGTTCAAGCCTAGAGCATTTAACCTGGTCGAAAGTAGCCCCCAAGTATTATAATAGTAGACTTTTTTCATATACTCCTCCAACTTGAGCACCGGGATAGATTGTTCATTTGTTTTTTTTATGAATTAGCTTGCACAAAGTGGTGGAAACATATCTAGGAAGATATTTGTATATTTTTCCTTAGAAACCATATAGAACGTGTTATTTAAATACTCTTATAGTTAATTGATCTATGAATGATCAAATATTTATGAATGGTATCACGATTTTTGAATTGTCACGAAGTCAATGATATTGATTACAAGTTTGCTACGATACTGAGAAATTTGAAGTATATAAATTAGTAAAACTACAAAAAATGGAAAAGAATATCGAGTCTTGAGATTATGTTTTAGTGCTTGGATTCAATTCCTCTCTTTGCATGTTGCACTTTTCTGATAGTAAAGGAAATTGGGTAAGAAATTGCATATATTTCTCTCATGACCGTGTTAGATCTCAATATAACGAAATTGCTGGTGGTCATGATGTTGGTATTTTTAATCTTAAAAATGGACAAGCCCACAAAATATTTCTAAACTTAGAACTCCTTCACCCTCCACCAATTTGGTTATTTTCACAAAATTCCATTTGTTAGATTTTTTGTTAGTTGTACAATTAGCACTTTTAAATTGTGATTAACATGTTATTTGATTTAAGCTTATTATAATTTGATTTGATCGTATGTTATTTAGATTGATTTGATTAAAGTTATTAAGTAGTTATTTATTTTATGGTTAGAGTAGTTATTATTTTATTCTTTATCGACAACCAGTAATAACATATTTCACTTTAAATTTCTCTTAAACGCTTATCCCTTCCTATCCTTCTCATTTCTATATCTGCAATAAGCTTTTTCTCATAATGCTACTATCAGAATATGATAGTTGAGTATTTTTTAAAATAGTTTGGTTGATATTTTTTTGAAGAATATATAGTATTTTTTGTACTACTAAATGTATTCACTCACTTTTTTGGTTAAAGATACTAATCCTTTCGAAGTTCGTAGTTGTCCCTCTCAACAAGATCGTTTTCAAAAATCAAATTATTGACCTTAAATATACAGTATGATCTTACACCATTATATCAACGTCTTATTGGTATACTATAATAATATGTTACACTCAATAAAATAACCGAATTATAAAATATTTTTAATTTCAGCAAGTAAAGGGCCTTTTTAGGGATGAGAGTTATGTTTCCTACTAATTACCTCATTCGTTTTTCTTATTAAATGAATGAGTCTCCATCTGTGAAGAACGTGATATGCACGTACCAATAAGGATATTTAACATTTTTTTTGTTGCCAAGAACAAAATCTAGAATCAATAATAAAATACACCACCGAAGTAACCAAAGATTGTTTTCTGAAAAAGTAGGATGAAGAGTTTCAAGAAATTCTTAGGGGTCTTTAAATTTACCAAAAGTATATAGATAATAATTTCTCTCAAATAAACCTGAAAAATTCTGTAATTTTATGTAGTGAATTGGTTGTTGTATTGGGCCAAACTAGAACCAACCAACTATTGTAACTAAAAGATATACATCACACGTATATAAGTTAGGCCCGCGGATCCTCAAAATGATAATGAAACTAATTAAATACTAAAACTTATATTTATTAAGGTCTTTTAGATTATGACTCTACTGGATTTATCATAATTATGAAAAGTATTGGAAAATATAATGTATACCCATTTTAAATGTCAATTGGGTCAACCTTTAAACACAAACCAAACCCTAGAACCGATAAAATATAATGCATATACATTTTAAATAAAGTCTTCTCAATATTAAACTTTTGCAATATCATCCCATATTTTTTCCTCTAAAATTAAAAGACAATAGGAAACTAAATAAAATTAATGATCAATTTATACCCACTTGGCAAATTTGTGAAGAAGATCTTGCTCCTCACCTTGTCATGACTTTGATGAAGACATCAACATCACATAAAGAAGAAAATGAAGAATATTTATGAAGCCAATGAAGATAAAGCTTCAAGAAGTTTAGAGTCTAAGTCTATAGGTACTTTTATCATTATACTCTATAACATACAATTAGTAGTAATACTGAAAAATATTTTTAAAAAAAATTGAAAACTACAAGTATAAATGAAAACAATTTTCAAATTACTGTGTAATAGGTTATTGGATCTAAGTAACAGGTTACTGTGACTAAGTAATAGATTACAAAAGTGAGAAACGAGTTACCCAACAAAAACTGAACAAGGTAATCGATTACTCCATTTGAGTAACCGATTACATGGTGGCAGTATATGAGAGTAACCGATTACACAATATGGTAATCAATTACTTAGTTGGATAGAATGTTTGGGTAATCGATTACGTCGTTGTTGTAATCGATTACTGAGAGTTGTTATACCAGATTTTCAGATTAAAACTGAACAACTATCATCCCAAACGTAATTGTTTCATTCCAATCGACTCCTACCTTTTCATAGAGGTGTTATGGCTGATTGGAAAGCCTATTTAAAGGCATTGAAACTCATAATTCAAACACACAACTCACATACATAATCTGAATTTTTCTAAAACATTTTTTCTGCACTTTCTGCAACTTGTTCTTAACTTTCAGATTAAGTTTTCTGAAATTGCTTTAAGTGTAATTTAAAATATTTTCATACTTTCTGAGCATTATAACTAAGAGTATAAAGAATTATGGGATTGCAAGAGATCATAGTGTTCAAATCTTGTAAAGACAATCATTGTTAATGTTTTCTTCATTCAATTTGCTGAAATACTTTATATCACAAGGGTGTGATAAGAAAGAGGATCAAGTCACATGAAATGTTGTTTTCCAAAGAGTGACATGGATATTAGAGAGTGATTAAGATACAAGTAAGTCTCGGAGTGCGAATTTGTAATTACTACTCTTAATATCTATTGAAGAAATATCTTATGATGCAAGAGTACTGGATGTAACTTTCAGTGGACAAGAAAATGAACCAGTATAAAACTCTATGAGTACTATCTTCTTCCTTATCTCCTTAAATTTACTTGATATTTTTCTGCATAACTTTTTCGCTGCTACTAACTTTGAAATTTGTAGAAAAATCTATCATAGATTTAAGACAACTAATTCATTTCCCTCTTAGTTGTCATCTAAGTCTTACAATTGGCACCAGAACTTATTTTGAGTAAATTATTCTCAAATCTGATCATGTATCTAAGATGGCCTCAAGATCATTTATGGGAGAAGGTTCCAACATCAATCCCCCTTCAAGTTTTATTGGAGAATGCTATGACTTCTAGAAAATCAGAATGAGAATCTTTATAGAACCTCAAGATCTGGATATTTGGAATACGATTGAGGAAAAACCTTATGAACTTTTCACCATTGTTAATGGTGTAGGGGAAGTAAAGCCAAAATCATCATGGAATGATAAAAACAAAAAGAAAGTGCAATACAATCTCTAAGCAAAGAACATCATCACTTCAACACTTGACATTGATGAATTCTTTAGAGTATCAAACTGCAATTCTGCTAAAGAAATGTGGGATACTCTAGAACTACACACAAAGGAACTAAGGAAGTCAAAAGGTCGAGTCTCAATACTCTCTCACAGGAATACGAAATGTTCAGTATGAAGCCTGAAGAGAAAATACTTCAAAAGAGATTTACTCACCTTACAAATTATCTTATTGCACTTGGAAAAATATTATCAAATAGTGACTTGAACTTAAAAGTCCTGAGATCATTTACCAGAACATGGCAACCAAAAGTAATAGTCATTTCTGAAAAGAAACATTTATCAAAAATGTCATTGACTGCTTTATTTGGTAAGTTGTAGGAACACGAATTGGAACTCAACCAACTTGGCCAATATGAAGAGCAAGAAAACAAGAAGAAAAATATATATCTCAAAGAAAAGGCAGATAGATATGATTCATCAGGAGATGAATCAGAAAAGGAAGAGATGGAAGATGTAACACCGTGAATTTTAAGATTTTGAATTATAAGATTTTATTAATATTTTTATTAATTATATATTCGAAAATGAATTTCTGGGAATTTTCGGTAAAGAATTAGACGAAACTCTAGTTGAGTTTTAGTCTTGTAATTTTATTTCCTATTTTGTGGTAAATTTTGGTAATTTTAGGAGACAGTCGGTTCTGAACCACTGTCGGGGTCGAAATCCACCCAGTACGGCTCAAAAAGTGG
>NC_032012.1:7321184-7321628 GCF_001865875.1 Lupinus angustifolius
TGGCTTCGTAATTTCATTTCGAGTCAGTATAGACCCTGAAGACACCCATACCTATTTTCTAAATATTTTTCATTCGGAATGTCGAAATCCGAAATTCTAATCGGATATTACGATCGGGCGATTTATAATATCCGATCGAGTATTAGCCGATAATACTCGAGAATGTTTATCGCACGTGTCCGTGAAGTGGTTGATTCGCATTGGGATGCGAGATTTGCCTTTTCATAAAGCAAACCTCACATCACTCATCCTAATGTCATAGGAAATCATCATTAGCCACCCTAGAGATTGGCCATGAGTGCCTAGGGGGAAAATATGATTTCCTTCTCTCCATAAGCTTCACACTCCACACTTCACTCACTCACTTTTGCATTTTCAAAGAAGAGGTAAAATTCCTCTCTTCATTTTTTTCTCATTTCTCCTTTCTTCTTCAATCTTCAATCC
>NC_032012.1:7321728-7322176 GCF_001865875.1 Lupinus angustifolius
ATGAGAATGTATGTATTTCTATTTGTTTTTAGCCTTAAACCATGGCTTGGAACAAGTTGGAAAAGTAGAAACTTTTGTTAAAAAGGATGTTAAGGTTTATGAGTACATGAATGTCTCATAAAACTCTTAAATGATACTTTGAATAACTTGCTGTAAAGTGGTAAGATTATCAAAGCGTGTCTTAAATTGAAATATGTAGTTTTACTAAAAACTGTATGTTTAAAATGGATGGAAATCATGATCGGACTTTCGATGAAAAAGGATGGTCGAGATGTTGGACCGAATGGATGAAATGGATGTATGATCACGATGGGAAAAAGAGAAGTGATTTTAAGTATTTTAGTAACGATTTTGAACCTTGAAACCAAACCACCCGTAGTTGACAAGTTTAAGCACGCTTCATTAAGATGAGAGAGAACACATCGTGACATAGTGGTGTCCGAGTATG
>NC_032012.1:7322276-7323657 GCF_001865875.1 Lupinus angustifolius
TGTGAAGATATATGATTGTTGAGGAAATTTATTGAATATTGTATGTGTGAGAGAGAACACATCGTGACATAGTGGTGTCCGAATATGACACCCGGATCTCCTAAACCATCTCAAAGGTTTTGGAGTTAACTTGGGTTTTAAGAAACCCAATATTTTTATGTTTGGATGTTTGTAAAGATATATGATTGTTGATGAAATGTGTTGAATATTGTATATGAATGTTGTTGGGAACTTTTCTGTGTGCAGGTGTTTCAAAAATCATGTTTAAATGTGTTTCGATTGTCGAAACGGACAAAAGTTGGTATTCTGTCCAAGTCCCTGTCGCTTGGGCGAGAAACTCTAGCTTGGGCGAGCACAGTCTCGCTTGGGCGAGGAATGGGCGAGGGACTGGGCGAGGGGAAGTTTTTGGTTCTGGAACTCCTCGCCCGGGCGACCAATCCTCGCTTGGGCGAGCAAGCCTCGCATGGACGAGCAAGGGTCTCGCTTAGGCGAAAAATGCCCAGGATTTCGATGAAAATTGAGAATTTTCTCGCTTGGGTGAGAGATTTCTCGCCCGGGCGAGCAAAAGCCCGCTTGGGCGAAAAAAGAAAATAAAAATTAAAAAAAAAGAAAAAAAAACCATAATTTTAATGAGGTCTCGCTTGGGCGATAATACTTTCGTCTGGGCAAGGAAAACTCCAGTTTATTTGAGATTTAAAGACGAATTGTCGCTTGAGCGACTAGTCCTCGCTTGGGCGAGGGACGGTGTGAGAAGATTGAAATAAAATGATATTGTGAACAATGCGATGAGCCTGGGTAGGGTGTGTTGTAATATAAAAGTTGTGGAATGAGATCATGGCTTAGATGTGAAGCATGACTCCACAAAGGTATGAAAGCATTGTTTGTGTTTATGCCTTGTTGGGCAAGTATCCGACTTGAGGTCGTGAACTAGGGGGTACCCTAGTAAGGATACATGATATCACTGAACAACGATCGACCGACTGTAAGAGGCTTGGTCATGTGACCGTCCAAGAGAAGCATAAAATGGGTTGTTGTGATTGAGATGTTACCTTGAGCATGTACGGTTGACGTACTATCGGGTCCCACGAGAAGCATTCCTTGTCGGGAGATGGCTTAAGGATGGGCCGATCATGTGTTTGATTAATACATTTGCATTTGATTCTGATTAAGAATGCATTGCATTGTGACAATGAAGTAGTGTAGAGGAAATGATGAGACGACTTAGAGCACCATGAAGTAAGCAGGGACGACACTGATTGGACGGTGATTCGCCAACAGTGTCTTGAGGGAGAGTCTGGGTGAAACGAGTCCCTTGTATTCCTGGGGAGGTACCCTATTGGATCGGACAGTTCTCACAAGCCAAACTAGGCACTCTCTGACA
>NC_032012.1:7323757-7358587 GCF_001865875.1 Lupinus angustifolius
TGTTCCTGAGGGAACCGATCAATCTATTTTTAATTCCTTGCGATGATATGTTATTTCGGGTGGTACAAAACGGCTTGGTACGGGACCTGTACTCTCGATTATTTCCGATTAGGATGTTGGATGGATATTGGTGTAAGGTGGATGATCATGACATATCATGCATACATTATCATTGTGGAAGTAAATTCCCACATGTGAGTTACAAGTATGGTGTATTCCTATGTTTATGTATGTGATGTGATTATGAGTATAATGTTGATTATATTATTTGATATATTGGTAATGTTGAAATAAATGGTGGGTTATAATGTCGGTGATAGATATTATATGTGTATGTTATTATTTGGAGTATGATCCTCACTTATGTGTTATTTAATTATAGTCAGGATATCTTATTGATAAATGATATATTGATAAATGGGAATTATGATGTTGTTTGGGAATAAGTGTTATTTATGTTACATAGGTTGATTAGTTAATTGTTTATGAGGACAATTGATGAGTTTGGTTATATTACTCAGGTAAATTGGATAATTGTTTACGAGAACAACTGATGAGTTATAATATGACATGTTATATATATATATGAATCATATCTGAGTGTGATATTCTGAGTAAGTCCACGCCGTCAATGAATTTATGTTCATTAGATGTCTTACTCTCTCTATTTCTCTTCTTTTTCTATTGCTTGCTTTTCGGACGTGTGCTCGTCAGGTAGACAGCTTTGCTCGGATTTGGAGCTACCCGTCCGTGAGGTTCCAGGAGGGGCATACAGAATTGAGGAAGAGGCAGTATCCTAGCTTTGGAGTTAGCCACTAGGAGTCGCTTATCATTTTGTGACTTTTGAAACACTGATAGCTTCAGCTTGTTCATGTCTTTGTTTAGAGTCTGTTGGCGATGATTAATATTTCCGCCCTTTCTTTTGGATTTGGTATGTGTTAGTGGCGATGTAGTTTCCGCCTTTGTTGATTTAGTTTGTATGAACTAAAGATGACTTAACCATTTATATGAATTGTGTTATTCAGGAAATTGTGAATCAGGTTAAGTTATCATTCGATAACGATAAGTTGATTTTCCGCATTTGAGTTACTTAAAGTGATGTCCCAGAAAAGGAAGGTTTTAAAAGGAAACAATTTTATACATCCCCATTTAAAAAAAAATACCCATTTTTCTGCAATGTTTTTGAGAAGTATTTTTTGGGGCGTTACAGAAGACATAAGTCTTTTGGTAAAGAAGTTCAGTAAGTTCCTTAAAAGGAACAAATGCATTAAAACTAGACAAATGAAGAAATTCACCAAGAATAATGGCGCCTCCACTGCAAACCAAAACTTCACATGTTTTGAATGTGGTAAGTCTGGTCACATGAAGATAGAATGTCCAAACCTGAAAAATAATTCCTTCAAAGGGAAAAATGAAATGAGGTCTGTACGAAGAGCCTACATAGCTTTGGAAGACAATGATATCAGGTTTGCCTCTGAACTACAAAATGAAAAATAAACTCATCTCTCACTAATGGCATCTCATCACTCTGATGATGAAGATGATAATTTGAGAGTCGTCTGCAATCTATGATACTTGGACAGTGGCTGCTCAAAGCACATGACATGCGACAAAGATAAATTCTTTGTCCTTACTCTAAGGGACAAAAGCTATGTTACATATGGTGACAACAACAAAGGAAAAATACTTGAGTTTGTAGAATCGGCAAGCCACCTTCAACAACTATAGAAGGAGTATTGTATGTTGAAGGACTCAAGCACAACTTGTTGAGCATAAGTCAACTATGTGACAAAGGATTCTATGTGGCATTCTACCCTGATAAGTGCATCATCAAAAGTAAGGATTCTAAAAACTCTAAACTAATTGGTAAGAGGATAAATAATATATATATGATTGAATTAGATTCTATTTTACCAATAAAATGTTTAGCTGCTAATAATAATCATGATGCATGGTTTTGGCATAGAATAATTGTTCATATTCATATGGATCATTGGACTAAACTAATTAAGAAAAATTTAGTTGTTGGTTTACCCAAAATAAAGTTTGTTAAAGACAAACTATGTAATGCTTGTTAAATGGGTAAAGAAATAAAAACTTCTTTCAAACCTAAGCATATGGTTTCTTCCGATAGACCATTACAGTTACTACACATAGACTTATTTGGCCCCTCAAGGACCAAAAGTTATGGTGGTAACTAGTATGATCTTGTTATAGTAGACGATTATTCAAGATATACTTAGACTCTATTCTTAGTTCATAAGAATGAGAGATTTAATGCCTTTAGCAAATATGCTAAAAGAGTTCAAAATGAAAAATTACTGAAAATCGCTGCTATAAGAAGTGATCATGTGGGAGAATTTCAAAACGCTTCAATTTTTCTGCTCCTAGAACACCACAACAAAATGGTGTTGTAGAGAGAAAGAATTAGTCATTAGAAGAACTTGCTCGTACAATGTTAAATGAAACTAATCTCCCAAAATACTTTGGGGCTTATGTAGTTAGTATAGCATGTCATGTTTCAAACAAAGTTCTTATAAGACCAATTCTCAAGAATACTCCCTATGAACTCTTTAAAGGTAGAAAACCAAATATTTCTCATTTGCATGTATTTGGTTGTAAATGTTTTGTTTTATATAATGGTAAAGACAATTTAGGCAAGTTTGATGCAAAAGTCGATGAAGGACTCTTCCTAGGCTACTCTCTTACGAGTAAAACTTACAAAATTTTCAATAAAAGAACTCTAGCCATGGAAGAATATGTTCATGTATCTTTTGATGAAACCAATCCTATCATAAGGGATGGATTAGCTCTTGATGAAGAGGACTTGTCAAGTTTCGGTTTAAAAGAAGAGTCTTTTACGGATACAACAATCAATACTAAGGCATTTGAAAATGAATGATACTCTATCATCTCAAGAAGAACATATTCATTCTGATTTACCAAAATAATGGAGAACTCGTCGAGATCATCCTATTGACAATATCATTGTGACATAAGTAAGGGTGTTACTACCCGTTTAAAGCTAAATGATGCTTGTTTAAACATTGCATTCATTTCTCAAATAGAACCTTCCAAGATTGATGATACAATCGAGTATGAACATTGGATTCTTGCAATGCAGGAATAGTTAAACTAGTTTGAGAGAAATGAAGTTTGAGAACTTGTTCTAAACCGAATAATAGGCATGTTATAGGAACTCGTTGGGTATTCCGAAATAAATCAGAGGAAAATGGAATTATTGTTAGAAATAAAGCTAGACTGATAACACAAGGATACAATCAGGAAGAATGAATAGATTCTGATGAAACTTTCGCTCATGTTGCTAGACTTGAAGCTATTCGGTTATTACTTGCATATGCTTGCTCTCTAAATTATCAGTTATATCAAATAGACATAAAGAGTGCATTTCTTAATGGTTATATACAAGAAGAAGTGTATATGAAACAAACTTCAGATTTTGAAGACTACAAACATCCTTCTCATGTATATAAACTAAAGAAAGCTCTCTATGGCTTAAAGCAAGCTCCACGTGCTTGGTACAATCGTCTAACAAACTTTCTACTTGAAAAAGCTTTACCGAAGGAAAGGTCAACACTATACTTTTTATTAAGAAAATAAATCATGATGCTCTTCTTGTTCAAATATATGTAGATGATATTATTTTTTATTCTACTAATGAGATTTTGTGAAGTGATTTTGGCAAAATGATGCAAAGGGACTTTGAAATGTCCATGATGGGGAAGTTAAATTACTTCCTTGGATTTCAAATCGAATAACTCGAGGATGGTATTTTTGCAAGTCAATCCAAATACTGTAGAGACTTGCTGAAAAGATTTGAAATGGATGACTGCAAGTCAATTGCCACTCCTATGGGTTCTGATACATACATCGATACAGATGAAGCTAGAAAATGCATTGACATATCAAAGTATCGATGTATGATTGGTTCTCGACTTTATCTAACTGCCAGTAGACCTGATACAATGTTTAGTGTTTGTTTGTGTGCATGTTATCAATCAAAACCAAAAGAATCACATTTAGTTGTTGTCAAAAGAATCATGAAATATATAAAAGGCACAATTGATGTTGGATTATCCAAAATGAAGTATATGTAATTTGGTAGGATAGTCAGATTTAGATTTTGCTGGATGCAAAATTGAGAGAAAAAGCACAAGTTGTAATTGTCATATATTAGGAAATGCACTGATCTCATGGTAATGCAAAAAACAAACATGTGTTGTCCTAAGTACTGCTGAAGCATACTAGCGGCATGTAGTTGTTGTGTCAAAGTGTTATGGCTTAAACAACAATTACGAGATTATGGCTTCGACTTAGGCTGCATTCCCTTAAAATGTGACAATACTAGTACTATAAATCTCACAAAAATCCAGTAATGCATTCTAGAATCAAACACATAGATATAAGACATCACTTCCTTAGGGACCATGTCCAAAATAAAGATGTGACTTTAGAATTTGTTGATATTCATGACAAACTAGCAGATATATCTACTAAACCTTTGGAAAAAGAACATTTCTATAAAATTAGATGAGAATTAGGCATACTTGATGAAGCTTACTTGTCTTAATTGTTTATACACGATTATATGTTTGCTTCATTGTGTTTATCTTATACCTACTTGTACTTAAAATTGGTTAGTTTTGTTTAAAATTTTCAATTTTGGGGGTATGTATTCAATTACATAAGGTCAATAATCGATTATCGGGCATCAATATGTCCGAGGATTCGAAATTCTGGGGTCAGTAATCGATTATTGTGTAAGGTAGAAACTTTCAGTAACTGATAATTGAATATGGCAGAAACCTTTAGTGATCGATTACCCAACTGTGTAATTGATTACCTAAACTTGTTGTGTGAAATCTGAGAATTTTTATGATGAGTAACCGATTACTCAAACTAGTATTTAAGTGTTCTTCTCCTTTTTTTCCAGACATTTCATCTTCTTCCTGATGAGTGTGAAATTATGCTACATTTACATTGCATTTAACTTACATTTTAGGACATAATTAGGACTTTAGGATTGTTTTTAGCTTTTATTTTTCTTTGTTCGGGTTGAGCGGATGTTTTTGGCTATGTTGTGTTGTTTGGATGGATTAAAGCCAAAAAGAGTAGATATTGGGTGCAAGAAGATGGAATTCAGTGTTGAGACTATGCGAAGACCAATTGAAGAGCCAAAAGAAGTCATATATGTTATATTATATTCCTATTTTTTAGATTTATTTTGTTGGGTTTAGCCCAATATTTTGTAATTAGGATAAATAAGGATTCTCCCTCAGGGATGAAAACACTTTACACTTTACATTACAATTCTCTAATTTAGAATGTGATATTCTCTTCTCCATCATAAGTGAGTAATTCTCTTTGTTTCTAGGATTGGGGCTATGCCCTTTTAAATTCAATAAATATTTATTTTTACTTCTATATCATTGAGTGTTGTCATTTGAATCGTTAAACTGGGTTTTATTCGTGTGAGTTGTCTGGCCAACAAATAACACATCTTATATACATTGGGGGAGGACCGAGAGGTGAACCCAACTATCTGACCATTCAGTTATTCAAACTAAAATCCTAATTCACAATAGTAGTATTAGGATTCTCGGGAGTTTTTGCAATTCATATTGGTTTGCTACGAAATGATTAGATAGAAAGATCCAAGTAAAGGATTTGATTGATAACCGTACCACAAGAGTATGTGTGACTTCAATTGAGTACATGTGTCAGAGCTCGAGAGAGGATGTCACTTATCAAAGAGCAATTCACCCTCACAACTTAAAGTTCATGAAAAGGAGCAAAACAAGGATTTGTGAGTGTAAAGGCGGTAACCCTTATCCTAGAAATTGTACGTAAATTATATTTCAATCCTTTTTAATACTTTAATAATTATTCTTGTTAATTTCTCAATCGCTCTAAATTCCATTTTATTTCCTTATTTGTGTTAAGTATATATTAATTGCTATAATTGGAGGAATTTTCCAGTCCTTGTGGGATCGATATTTTATTATTTGACGATATAATCGTGCACTTGCAATTTTCCATATCACTTCCTCAAACCCATATTTCGTGTCTACCATATCTTGCCTCTAAAAACTTCATGTTTGATCTGATTTGAGTGATTTTTGAGTCATTTCATATCACATTTTCAATTCTAATCATTTTTATCCCATAAATGTCATGTTTAGTGGGTAAAATAAAAAATCCCCAAATCTCTCAAACACTCAAAACCTAAAAAAATTCAAAACTTCAATCCATGTCTTCGTCATCAAAAGCTAATAAGCAACATATCATTGTGTCTCAAAAGAAGCAAGGCACTTATTCTTCTAAGGCTAATCCTCTGGATTTGGCAGGACTTCTCGCTAATGATGAACAATGCAAAGTCTTCTCGGAGCTTTGTTGAACGGTCAATCTTTTCTCCTAAGTATGACAAGATAAGTAACTTTGAGTTTGATGATTTCCATTTCCCTATTCTAATTAGGCAACAAAATCTTTCTAATTTATGTGAGGAATCAAATGCCTATTACCCCAAACTTGTTAGAGTATTTTACTGCAATTTGAACTTGAGAAAAAATCGTTTAACATCGTCAGTCCAAGGAAAAGAAATTATTTTAGATGTAAAGACTTTCATTTCAATATTTTGTATATACCCTATCAAGATAGCATAAAAGATTTTAGTCGTGTATGTGAATGGAATAATTATGATATAAGATTTTTACCATTCTATGTGTATTTTCTCTAAACGGGAAATCGAAATGCGTAAACAACAGGCTTTGGGTGAAACTGTAAAGAGTATATATATTCTTGTTGTAGGAAATCTTAATCTCGAAGATCGTTTGCCTCACTACTTTCTTAGCTATGTCATAGTTCCGAAATTCTCAAATCATTCTAAAATTAATGACATGGAACTACGATTGATGTATGCTCTTAAGTATAACCTTCAAATCAATTAGACTTTGACAGTAATGAGGCAAATATGGTCTGTGTGAGAAACTCACAGCCCATTGCCTTATGCAATCATCATCACCAACATACTTGAGCATTTTGGTGTATCCACTATTGGTGAGTCCAAAATCACACTCAATGCACATGATAGTAACCACAAAATGGGTTTCTTTCGAGACCAAATTGATGGAATTTATAAGCATCAAAGTGATAGACATGTTGCATCTACTGATCCAACTACAAATGTCTATGTTAACCCTCCTGAACCTCAACCTTCTGAATTTCATGTTGAGTCATCTTCATCTGCTGCCATGCTTACCAATCAGATGATCATGGACAAATTATTCTCTTTTCGAGGCTACATCTCTAATCGAATGGATGCTCTTGATGCTTAGAATCAACAAGTCCAAGTTGAACTTCAACGTCTATTCTATAAGATTAACAACATGGATCTTGATGACGATAGTATTGAGCTTGAGTCTTAGAATAATTGATGTCTAGGTTTCTATTTCTAATGGTGCGTGATTGTTGACATTTTTTTATGTTTTCTGGATGTTTGAACAATGTATGATCATATTTTTAGTTTTATGCTATGTTAAATTTTTGTTTGTTATATACATATCGTGTGGGCTGGACTCTTGGCTTTTCTTCTTTTTGATGAAGTCAAAAGTGGAAGAAAATTTGGGAGAGTGCATTTTTTGTCTAAAATTCTTTCAGACACATAACTCCAAATCAAAAGGGGAGCATACAAAATGGAGAGCATAATGAAGTCATGTCAAAATATCACAAAGTATGATACTCTCAGAAAACTACACTGCCAAGAAGATATTGGTTTGTCATCAAGAAAAAGGGGGAGATTGTGAAGAAGATCTTACTCCTGACCTTGACACGGTTTTGATGAAGACACCAACATCACATAAAGAAGAAAAAGAAGAAGACTTACGAAGACAATGATGATAAAGCTTTAAGGAATTTAGAGTCTAAGTCTATAGGTACTTCTATCCTTATACTCTATAATATACAATAAATAGTGATGCTCAAAAATATTTTTAAAATAAAATTGAAAAGTACAAGTATAAATGAAAACAATTTTCAAAATACTGTATAACATGTTACTGGATCCATGTAATAGGTTACTGTGACTAAGTAACAGGTTACCAAAACTAAGTAACATGTTACATGAGTGAGAAACGAGTTACCCAACAAAAACTGAACAGGGTAATCGATTACTCCCTTTGAGAAATTGATTACATTGTTACAATATATGAGAGTAACATATTACACACTATGATAATCGATTACTGAGTTAGACAAAATGTTTGGGTAATCGATTACTGATAGTTGTTACACCAGATTTTCATATTCAAACTGAACAACTTTCACCCCAAACATAATTGTTTCATTCTTATTGACTCCTACCTTTTCATGGAGGTGTTATGGCTGATTGGAAAGTCTATTTATAGACATTGAAACTCATAATTGAAACACACAACTCACATACACAATATGAATTTTTCTGAAACACTTTTTCTGCACTTTATGCAACTTGTTCTTAACTTTCAAATTAAATTTTATGAAGCTGCTTTAAGTGTGGTTTCAAATATTTTCAAATCTTCTGAGCATTATAACTAAGTATATAAAGAGTTACCCGATTGCAAGAGATCATAGTGTTCAAATCTTGTAAAGGTAATCATTGTCATTGTTAAAGTTTTCTTCATTCAATATGTTGAAATACCTTCTATCACAAGAGTGTGATAAGAAAGGGGATATAATCACTTGGAAATGTTGTTTTTTAAAGAGTGAGTAAGGTACAAGGAAGTCTCGATGTGAGAATTTGTAATGACTACTCTTAATATCTAGTGAAGAAATCTCTTGTGATGCAAGAGTACTGGATGTAACATTCGATGGACAAGAAAGTGAACCAGTATAAAACTCTCTGAGTACTCTCTTCTCTCCTTAAATTTACTTGATATTTTTCTGCATAGTTTTTCCGCTGCTACTAACTCTGAAATTTGCAGAAAAATCTATTATAGGTTTAGGACAACTAATTCACCATCTCTTAATTATCATCTCACTCTTACAAAATTATCAACAAAATGTACACATAGATAAAACCATCAAATATAAACCACTTGAAAGAAACTGACGAAGGACATCAATTGTTATTGAAAACACAGCAAAGCAACAAAGGTTAGATCAAAGCAATCTATGCTAGAAATAAATGAACAATTATTTCAATAGAAAATTACACAGATTTTCCAATTGAATAAAACAAAAATCAAGACTGGACTAGGTTAGAACCTTGTGAGTCGTGACTGTGTTGCCTTGATCATCACTATGCATACCAATTGATTAATACGAATGGAGAAAACAAAAAAATATTAAGTAAATATAGAACATTTTATTTGGGTCGGATCAAGGCTTACTTGGTAAGTCAAAATACAACATTTATTAATAATTGCTTAATCTATATACAATATGACATTTAAGAATATTAGATATGGAATAGAAGAAGTATTATCTTATTACTTGAGAAGTTGAGATAATAGTCTTTCTCTCTAATTAAAATTTGAATAGGTTTTGTTAATAACTTAATACTTTAAATTTTATTTAGTTTAAATTACACTAATATCCAATGAGTTTTAGTAAAATTACACAAATCATCATTCTCTTTTTTATACTTGTATAAACTATCCATATTTATATACATACATTACACTAATTGAAAAGTGTGTGATGATTATATTTAAATTTAACAAAATGTAATAAGTTTTTAATACAAATCTAAATAGTATAAAATTTAACGTTTTTTTAATTATTTTTGGTTTGTTAGAAAATGCATGTATCAATAATTCTAAGAGATAGTTTAAGTTACTTTTATACTCTTATTATGTCATATTTTTAACTTAATTACACTTAATATTTTTTGTTTAAATCACATATATCTCTCTTACAGAAATAGACAATGTAATATATATATAACTAAAATTATGAGATATTGGTATACTTTACTCTTTTATTTATGGTGTTAAATGAGATACTATTTCATAATATAATGATCCATGCTATTAATTTTTCCAATAAAGAAAGCAGATATGTTAAAAAAGCGAGCCAAGTTGAAACTTGAAATATGTGCACTTGCTCTTAATGTTCATTTACATGGGTGCCAAATCTAATATTTCAGAATTGTAGTGTAGACCTGGAGAAATTCTTATACGGCTATACTACTAGGTACAAAATCTTATTGTAAGTAAAACTATGCGCTGAGAAGCCACAAAATCGAAGAAAAATTTCATGGGAAAAGACATAAGCCTCTTTCCTGATGGAAGTCGTAGGAAAGAAATCTTCAATCCTGGCGTGGCAACAGAGTTTTCATGAATTAGTGGCTGTGTATCTATATAGAATAAATCATTAAAAAAATTTAACAGAATAGTATGCAGACCTTATAAGAATTTTTACAAGTGCAATATTTATGTAATCGTATAAAGATTTATATAAAATTAATATTGTTGAATCTCTAAACATAAAACCTTGCTCGTACAATTGAAAGAATAAGAAACTTGTGATAGAAGAAGAATGTTGTTTTGATGAAGCAAGAAGAGCAGAGTAGGAGAATTGAAATAAGAAAAGAATGCTAAGAAGAAGAGAGTGATTGCAATGTATATTCATTCATTCATTGTGTAATCAAAAAAATTACACATTCTATTTATAGTAACATTACAACAACTACCAACTAACTGAACTTACTAAAAATAGAAGTTCCTAACTAACACAAACTAACTCTTAAGAAGCAGAATTAATTCTAACACTACCCCTTAATTCAATTCTTGTTCTTTTCATCTAAGCATGCAATTCCAAGTTTGTGCCTAAGTTCTTCAAATCTCCCTTTCTTCAATGGTTTGGTAAAAATATCAGCAATTTGATTTTCAGAGTTGCAGAATTTTAGCTTGAGCCTCTCTTGATTCACTTGATCTCTTAGGTAGTGGAAACGTGTCTCAATGTGCTTGCTTCTTCCATGTGCAACCGGACTCTTTGCCAGATTTATGGCTGACTTATTGTTAACCATTAATAACATGATTTCTCCTTCCTTTCTTAGCTTCAATTCAGTGAGTAGAATTTCCAACCATACTGATTGTTGAGCAGCCATACACGCAGAAATATATTCAGCTTCATAGGAAGATAGAGCAACTACAGTTTGCTTCTTGGAGCACCATGACATTGGAGCATCACCAAGCATGAACACATAGCCTGATGTGCTCTTTCTATCTTCCTTATCCCCACACCAATCTGCATCACTATACCCAATCATGTTGTGTGTGATTGTTTTGCTGCAAGTTTGATTGGGAAGCAACAAGCCATACCCAATTGATCCTTTTATATATCTGAGGAGTCGTTTTGCAGCAAGGAGGTTAGATTTCTTTGGTGTTTGCATAAATCTACTCACTACTCCAACACCATAAGCCAAATCTGGTGTTGTATTGCATACATACCTCAAGCATCCTATCATTTGCCTGAAGAGTGTGATCTATTACTTGATCTTCATCAGTTGAGCTAGTGGAGTTTCCAGTTTCAACTGGTGTAGAGACTGAGTTGCAGTTTTCCATCTGAAATCTTTTCAACACATCAAGGGCATATTTACTTTGGTGCATGAAAAAACCATTTTCTGTCTCTGTGAATTGTAGGCCAAGAAAGTATGATAGGTTGCCTAGATCACTCATGTCAAATTCAGCTTTCATGTCATCTTTGAATGCACAAATTTCTTTGATCTCTTTGCCTGTTACCAACAAGTCATCTACATATAAGCAAACTATCAGCAAGTTGTCTATTTCTGAACCTCTTACATAGATTCCATATTCAGGAGTGCACTTGTGAAAACCAAGCTGTGCAAGGAATCCATTTATTCTTTTATTCCAGGCCCTTGGTGCCTGCTTCAAGCCATAGAGGGCCTTATGCAGTTTGTAGACTTGATCTTCCTTTCCTGCCATTATGAAGCCTGGTGGTTGAGTTACATAGACCTCTTCTACTAAAGGTCCATTCAGAAAAGCAGATTTAACATCCATTTGAAGGATTGGCCAATTGTGATAGCTTGCTAATGACACAACTAGCCTTGTGGTTTCTATTCTTGCCACTGGAGCAAACACTTCCTCATAATCCAGTCCTTGTTTCTGTAGGAACCCTTTTTCCACCAATCTAGCTTTGTATTTGGTCACCTCACCTTTTGGATTTGCTTTTACTTTGTAGACCCATTTAACAGAAATTGCTCTCTTGTTTGGTGGTAGCTTAGTAAGTTCCCACGTCTGATTTCTTTCAATTAACCTGAGTTCCTCCTTCATGGCTTCAATTTAGTGAGGTTCTTTCACTGCCTCATCAAAGCTCATTGGTTCCATTTCTGCTAGCAGGGCAATGTGCACAAGGTCTCCTTCTGTAGTAATGTTTGAATCTGGGAAGACTTCATAGTCACTTAATCTCTGTGGAGCTTGTCTTGTTCTGGAAGGTCTTCTTCTATTAGCAAGTTGTTCTGTGATCTGTTGTTCCACACAGGGTAGTAGTTCTGATGTGTTGTCTTCCTCTAGCTGCACTAGTGTTTGCCTTTTCACTTCAGAGTTTTGTCTCCAATCCCATGTTTGTGACTCATCAAATCTGACATCTCTGCTAAGCATTATCTTTTGTGTTGAGGGATCATAGACCTTATATGCCCCTGTTGAGTGGAAACCAAGTAGGATCATCTTTACACCTCTATCATCAAGTTTCTTCCTTAGTTGACCAGGGACATGTTTGTAGCAAATTGAGCCAAAAATCCTTAGATGGCTTACATTTGGTTTCAAACCTGGTCAAGCTTCTTCAGGTGTGATTTCCTTCAGCCTCTTTGTAGGAGATTTATTCAATATGTAGGTTGCAGTAGAGATTGCTTCACCCCAGAATTTATTTGGTAGGTTCTTTGTTTTGATCATGCTTCTTGCCATGTTGAGGAGTGTCATGTTTAACCTTTCTACAGTGCCATTATATTGTGGAGTGTATGGAGCTATCACCTCATGAATCATTCCTTCTTTGATGCACAATTCTGTCCATTCTTTTGAGTTGTACTCCCCACCCCCATCAGTTCTTAGAGTCTGCAGTTTCTGACCACTCTGCCTTTCAGCCAGATTCTTGAAGTTGGTAAAGGTAGTGAACACATCATTCTTCCTTTTGATTAGATACACCCAAACTTTTCTTGTGAAGTCATCAATAAAGCTTACAAAGAATTTGTTATCTCCTAGTGAGTTTTCTTCAAATGGACCACACACATCAGAGTAGACCAATTCAAGTGCTCTTTTGGTCTTAGATGGAATGTGAGTGGTGAAGGTTGTTCTGGTCTGTTTGCTTGCTAAGCATTCTCCACATAACCCACCAGGAATACTGATTGTTGGTAGGCCATTCACAATTTCAGCTATGCTCAATGATTCAAGGCTCTTAAAGTTCAAGTGTGCATATCTCTTGTGCCATATCCAACTGTCTTGTGAGATTTTTGACATAAAATAGTTATGACTACCAACTTGAATCCCAATCTTGAATGTCCTATTGCTTGACAGAGGGACCTTTAGGATCAAGTTGTTTTCAGCATCAAAGACCTTAAGGATTTTGTTCATCATTGACATAGTGTATCCTCTTTCAAGCAATTGCCCCATGCTCAAGAGATTACTTTTCATCTTGAGCACATTCTGAATGCTTGAGTGCCTTCCATCCTTCCTTTGAATTGAAATGTCTCCAATTCCTTCAGACTCAATACAGCTATGATATGCAAACTTGACTTTGCTCTTGGCTGATTCATCAAGGTTTGTAAACCATTCTCTGTGGCCTGTCATATGATTCGAGCAGCCTGTATCTAGGTACCAACAATCACTATTGATTTGATCCTTTTCAGTTGTGACCATGAGGAGAACTTGTTCTTCATCTAACTCATCTTCATGAGCTAGCCTTGCTTCTGTTGTCCCACTATTCTCATGCTTGAATCTGCACTCATAGGCAAAGTGCCCAAGGTTCTTGCAGTTGTAGCATTGGATCTTACTTTTGTCAAACTTCTTCTTGGGCTTTCTGTTTGCTTGATCCTTAGAGAAGTTGGAGCTTAGGTCTTGTCCTGATTTCTCATTGCCCCTTCCTTTATCAGTTTTCATTCTGCCCTTTCCTTTCTTGTTGAAGTTTCCTTGGCTCGAATGTCTTTTGTAGGAGTATGCTTGTAGAGCTTGAGGTTGTTGTTCACCTCTATCTTGAGTCATCTCCTTGATTCTTTGTTCATGAGCTTCCGAGGAGCTTTGTAATTCATCAATCTTGAATTGCTCAAGGATTGCTCAAGATCTTTTGACTCTTCTATTGCCACTACCACATGGTCAAACTTGGATACCAAGGTTCTTAAGACCTTCTCCACTATCAGTTGTTCCCTTATCTCCTCACCACAGCTTTTCATCTGGTTTGTGAGGGCCCTGATTTTTGTGAAGTATTCTGAGATTGTTTCACAATCTTTCATCTGTAGCAGTTCATACTCCCTTCTTAGAGTTTGCAATATGACTTTCTTCACCTTTTCTGCTCCTGCATAGCATTTCTCTAGGTACTCCCAAGCTTCTTTGGCTATTTTTGCACTTGAGATTTTCTCAAAGTTTGATTCATCTACACATTAATGAATCATGAAGAGTGTCTTGCAATCTTTCCTCTTACTTTCTCTGGATGTTGATTGATGAACCTCTGGTGCATCATCTTAAACTAACTGGACACCATTTTGCACTACTTCAAGAACTTCTTGGTAGCCAAAGAGCCCCTTCATTTACACTTGCCATCTATCATAATTCTTCCCAACCAGAACTGGCAGTGACATTGTGAAGCCACTGTTTGTTGCCATTGTTCTTGTTTCTTCAGGTCTTCCTTCCACAACTCCCAATCTCGAATTGAAGGCTCTTGATACCACTGTTGAATCTCTAAACATAAAACCTTGCTTGTACAATTGAAAGAATAAGAAACTTGTGATAGAAGAAGAATGTTGTTTTGATGCAGCAAGAAGAGCAGAGTAGGAGAATTGAAATAAGAAAAGAATGCTAAGAAGAAGAGAGTGATTGCAATGTATATTCATTCATTGTGTAATCAAGAAAATTACACATTCTATTTATAGTAACATTACAACAACTACCAACTAACTGAACTTACTAAAAATAGAAGTTCCTAACTAACACAAACTAACTCTTAAGAAGCAGAATTAATTCTAACAAATATATCATTTATTATTCATTTAAAGTATTTTTTTGAAGAGTCAATGATATTTAAAAATGAATAACAAATTATGCAGTAACCATATATTAAACACATAAACTGTCAATGTATACATTTTATCTCAACTTTTACATGTTAACTTCATATATTAATTATCGGTAATATATAGTATATAAATCACTACCATACTACATATTAAGTTCATCGTTTAATGATTCAAATTGGTTCTTAAAAAATATTATTGTGAACCAATATAGTCTTTGGCTACAGCAGTCACCATCAAACAAGGTGCACAACTCAGATGTTGCAATATATCAACGTTAGAAAAATGAATACTAACTATGAACCCCAGATATTGCAAACTCAGTCACTGGAGTTGTGTTTTGAACCTAGTGAACCAAGCATCACCTCATACACATTAGAGTTTGGAAAATAGTTAAAATAAACCAAATAAATGAATGTATTTGGACTTGGGTGTTCCTTAAAACAAGAGGAAGCAAACCCCCGGCGCATATATGTAATTCTTCATAATTTTAGTTACATCACAAACTTGTACTTTATAAACAAAAACCTTAAACCAACAAAAATATAACCCAGCCCCAACTAACAAGACTTGACTAGGATATTATCATGACTCACATATTCAACTTAAGTGATATTCCAAAGTACATATAGAGCATGCACTGATCCTATCAAATGAGTAGTCCTCAGTTCATAAATCAGTGTATTGTCCAAGTCAAAAGGACGTGCCATGCTTCAAGTTTAGACCCTTGAATCTTTTGGAGGTGTGTTAGCAAACTTCCAAGTAATTTTAGTGGCTGCTTCATTGTACTGATGAGAACCTGCTACATCATCAATGGGAACTGCCTCGGCAATTTCTATCAGGTCCTTTTCTGCAAGATTCACTGATACTGAAGCAATGTTTTGATCCAAGTTCTTAATCTTAGTTGTTCCTGTAAAAGTTCAGACAAATTGTGACAAGTAATTATGAGTTATAACTTATAACAGTTAATCAACAGAGGTAGATAAATATCAAACATGTACCTCTTGGTTGAGTTGGTGAAAAATAGAAAGATGAAAAAATAAAGGGAAAGCTATTTTTCAACAGAAAGGGAAAATGAAATATACACTTTATTATTCATATTCAATGATTTTGTTTATCAAGTAAATGTAAAGACACTATGCAACAAGTATGCTTATTTGTAGTTGTGACTTGTGAGAATGTTAAGACACTCTGCAACAATCTATATATTAAACAAAGGAAAAGACATTCTCACACTTACCGGGGATCGGCACAACATCATTTCCTTGTTGAAGTACCCATGCTAATGCCAACTGGCTAGGAGTGCATTGGTGCTTCTTAGCAAGTATTTCTATTCGTTCATATATATTCTTGTTCTTCTCCAAGTTCTCACCTTGGAAGCGAGGGTGAATACTCTGGTAATTGAAATAACCAAACATTATCAGATAACAATATCTCTTCATTTAATTTCTTTGACATAAGCATGTCTCATTTTTTTTTACTATGTTGACTAGCTTTGATGTCAAAAAAATATGGATAGTACTCTGCTGAGTCTGCTCCACCATTACTTCTGTTTAAACATATAAGTATTGGAAATTTAATGAGCATGCACATATTGTATAGAAAAAATAAACTAGCTCAGTGTTTGATTCAAGATTAGGAATTGGGAATTGTTATTTTCTATTTTGCCACATCCTAATAATTTTTATGGCATGCGTCAGAGATTATATGTATTAATATGGTATACCAGGAAACTAGTTGCAGGCAATTTTTCCACAACACCTCTGCCTCCGAAAAAGCCGCCACCAAGAGGACCATATGGTACAATTCCAATACCAAGCTCCCTGAAAAAGTAAAAGCATTAAGAAAGCTAAGCACATTATAACAAGCATGCAGTTAGCAGCAACTACGTTAAGGTTCCTCTTTTGTTTTTACCCTCTTTTCAAACAGTTCATAGTTAAAGAGATTGTTGAAATTATTTTCTAATAAACAAACATTCATTAAGGCTATACTTCTATGAACTTGGTATTGCAATTCCTGGAATACATCTTGATTTTCTCTTATTGAATTGTTGGCAGAAGGAATGCCAAAAATATACAAAAGAGAAGGTTGCTTGGAATACAAGCAAACCAATTAAAAACAGAAAATTAGTTGAATAACAAACCTAACGGTAACAATGACCAAGTCTAAATTAGGAAACTTAAAACTAACTGAGTCACGGCAGTAAAACAAAGAACTAAAACAAAACTCCAAGCTATCAAGTTGTGAAATGCATTCTGCTGCTTGATGCTGCTAAAACAGAGGTAAAAGGTAGATAGAATAGAAGTAGTAATATCACAATAGGGAGAAGAAAGCTTACCTGCAGAGAGGAATTATGTCCTCCTCGATGTCGCGAGTCCAGAGAGACCACTCCATTTGCACAGCTGTGATGGGATGAACTGCATGTGCTCTTCTTATTGTATCTGGGCTAGCTTCAGATAATCCAATATACCTGACTTTGCCCTCTTCCACCAGTTTCTTAAGTTCACTAACCTATAATAGAATAAACTTGTTCATAATATATCTAATGAGGTATGCCAGAAAATGTGAGAATATTACTATAAGTTCAAAGTTATATAATGTGTAATATGCTTCAAGACACTTATAGGTCTATGATAGTAAGAAATTCCTAACCGTTTCTTCAATAGGCACTGTTTGGTCCACCCTATGCTGATAATAGAGATCAATGTATTCAACTCCAAGACGTTTCAAGCTGCCTTCACAGCATGAGCGCACATATTCAGGTGTACCATTGACCTTGATAAGATTATTAGAAAGATCTACCTTTTCAATACCAAATTTCGTTGCTATCTGGATCTTTTCTCTTGGTAGCTGCTTAAAAGCCTGGTGAAGAAAATCCACTAAACCGTTAGAAAAGGTAAAGAAATGACATTTTTGATATGGAAACTTGCAGTTCCATAGAGAAGCCAAACTAAGAGCATAAATTGTAAATTATATTTGAAAATACAAGATATAGTTGTCAAAAATGCACATGACTTTGGTACAAAGTAATATTACATCATAAATTCAATTGACTAAACTGAGTATATAAATCGCACCCATGGGATTGAGCTGGTCAATGTTGGACTTCCAACACAAATCATGCATTGCCAAATTAATAGAAAACTAGAAATGTATGACTATCCCCACTAATATCCATAGTAACATAATATATCACAGAGACAGTACTATAGATTAATCGGTATCGATTATTTAAGTTCCACAACTAATGGACACAGTTATGTGTGAAGACATCATTAGAAAAAGATTGTGGATAGTACCTTTCCGACCAAAACCTCGTTAGCATTAGCTCCATAAACATCAGCAGTATCAAAAAATGTGATTCCATTATTGAATGCATATTTAATGATAGATATGCCATCTTCTTCAGCAAGAGGAGTATTGTACACTCCAGTAAGCCCCATACACCCAAATCCCAACTTTGAAACCTAAGAAAGAAGAAAAGTTGAAGAAAAGTTGAAGAAAAGTTGAAGACAGTGAATCGATTTCAAAATAATGAATTGGAATGAAAGAGATCAATACCTCAAGGCCTTGGGAACCAAGTTTGACACGAGGAATATGCACTTCCGCCATTTTAGTTCGTCCTGATGATGGTCCTAAAATGTGTTTGCTGCACTTTGCAGCTATATATATAACCATTTTTCGTTGTTCATTATTCTTCTTTGATCGTCAATAGTGAGTTACCATGAAGCTGTTTTCATCACTGATTATGTCACCAACCACAATTACGACACCACAGTGGTGGCAGTGAAGTGGTCAACTTTGCTTCATTGCCAAGGCATTGTGATTCATCGAATCACATATAATTTTTAATGGATAAATCCATGGAAGACTTCAATCAACACAGTATTCGCCGAGCTTTTTGAATCACTTAATAAATTAGTTGAAATAAGATTTACAAGGAATTTTCAATAATTTCTTTATCAGTTTTAGCCCTCATAATATTTATAATCATTTTAAATTTCAACTTGTTGGAATGAAGAGGCACAAATGAAATAACAGAACAAAATCTTAAAGTGTATTTATAAACTTTTTCCCTCATTCTATATCTAGTGTGTGACTTCACACTTAAATAATTTCAAATCATTTGTGCTTACAAATTCACAACCAACAAACATGTATCTCAAATATACACTTCTCTCTTGCGGTTGCTATTCTTCTATATACACCTCTGTCGCATTAGAAATTTGTTTTGTTTATAAATTGATCTGTCACATATTAAAATCAAAGGTATTTTTTGTAATATACACTAAATGGCGAGGATGAATAGTATTTCAACTTATGATTTATCAAGTCTCTATATATAATATATGCCACATTAAAAGAAGCCCATTATTCATGCAGCAGTATACTCACATAGAGGGGTTAAGGATATTGTCCCAATTTAAAGCTAGTTATGAAAAATCAAAATTTAGATGCAGAAGCCTGGTGACCAGAACTCAAGAAACCTGCATGCCCAAGCACTATTTAAATTATGTGAGACAAAACCTACCCAAAAAATGTAACTTGAAAAACCCATCATTTTCCTCTCAATATCACCTACTTGTATTAATATGTCAATATTAGAAGAAAAAAACGAATACCAATTATGAACCACGATGTTGCAAGATCAAATATTAATTGGAGGAAAATAAATTGTGAACACAGAACAGAAATGAGAAAATGAACTTTTGACCTTGACAAATAACAAAACCTCATTTTATGACCAAAATTTTACACTAGAAATAGAGCATGCATCATATTACTAGTACTACTTTAGAAACATTAAGGCATTGACGTGATTGTTTGCCTTTAGCATTAGATTAAATCAAACTTGACACTAAGCAACATATTTTTCCTTCTTTCCTTCCCCTACTAATAAAAGGTTCACTGCTACCTTCTCCTACCACTAAAAAACACTAAGACTAGAAAGGCCATAACTTCACCATTGTGACACTGGTTTAGTTTCTATCATCAGGGGATTTCAAGTAGAGAGTTTCACCGCCTTCGCCGACATGGCCACCAGAGCTTCCTCCTCTTCCTTCAGCTGAACTTCCAATATCTTGCTTGCCACCAAGTCCTCTCCCAGAAAAATCAGGAAACCCTCCGGAACCTATGGTTGTAGCATTGCCTCCCACACCAGTGGCTTCACCTTGCAACATGTGAAGCCCGGTACTTGCCCCGGAACTCATGCCAAGTTGGCTGTGCATGGCTTGCTGCTGTTGAAGTGCTGAATATCCCTGTTGGGAATACAAAAGAGAAGAGCGTGCGAGCATTAGTTGTTGTTGTTGTGTCATTTGCTGTGCCTGTTGAGCTTGCATGTAGTGTGCTCCCTGCTGCATAACCCCGCCTGGAGTATACTGCAATAACGTCCGAAAGAGTACTAATAAGAGACCAAATAATGAGGTAATAATACGATGAGGAATTGTTAGGAAAAAATGGAAGGAGGTGATTTCTATATATGCTGATTTATACAGATTACAGCTTAGTTATATAGAGCGAAAACAGTTACAGCAGTGAATAACTAATTCCAAAGTTCAGAAGATGATAATTCTAATAGTACAAATTAGCTGTCAACAATTGTTAAAAACCAATTTACAGGAAATAAATCACAGAATTTATTCCGTAATTTTGGGATTTCATTTAGTAATCTACACACTATATATGAAGAGCTGGAGATTAATATGCCTAATTGCAATGTTGATATGAAAATGTAACTAACATTACATCAAGGTTAACTGCTTCTAATTCTAAATTATCACTTCATATTCATCTTACATTCTAAAAAAATAAGCATGTACCTGACCAGGCATGGCAGGTGGTTGGGGTTGAGAATCAGCTATTGCAGCTAGGTACATGAGATTTCTCTGTAGCCTTGATTGGTTCCTGAAACAATGACATAGGAACAGAAATGTAATGAGAATCCAACACAAGATAACAAAGAGGAGTTGGGATGGTTAGGAATAATTCCAATTATTCTTTCTGGTTATACTCTCTAGGCAAACAAACATTGATTTCAAGAAGAAATATTCCCAAGACAAAAACAAATTGTAAATTCAACTAAGACATAAGATTATCCTGTCACTTTGAAATGCATAACTCTATAAGAACGATGCAGTTGCGAACTATTTAGCACAAATACTTCAAAATGGTTTGGACCCTCTATGTACTTTTCGTTTATATGTCTTCCAATTATTTATGATTTTTTCTATCGGTATATATAGTATTGTGTCATATCTGTATTTAATCAAACAAGGGATTTGAACTGTTTTTACAACAACAAAAAACTTCATTGCATTGAGTCATCATATTTTGCAATTTCCTTTCATAAATATTTGTGTAAAATGACAACATCATAAACGTTGTAGTGTTATGGGGTATCTCCACATCTTAGAAAAAGGCCTGCATAAAAACAGAAAGTCACTGAAGAGTGCAGACTCAGTTTAAACCCATAAAAGATTCAAACTTGTGGAATGAAAAAAACAAAATTTTCAATTGAAATTACAGGTTGGACTAAGTCTTACTCAGCACATTCGCTCAGCTTGCCAGAACTCTGACTTTCAACAATCTTCAGAATCAATGACTTGTTCTCATCCAGGTACTGTTTGAAAAAGTGAGAGAAATAGTTAAATGAAGTCAATGTTAAATAATATTATATAAATTGCAGGTAAAATAGTACTTGCTGAACTAGCTTCCCATAAAAAAAAGCTTCATAAATATGCTCATTTTTTTAGTTGACTTAATATAATAAATACCAATTTAGCAATTTAGTCTTTTTCTGGTATGTGATTTCCTTTCTTGTTAATTTAATCTCAAACTATCTTAAATTAATTGTAACCTTAACTAAAGTAAGTAGGAACAACGATCTCTTGTCTCGGAGCATGTTTTGGTTGCACTAATGAGGTTGAAGCAAAAACAAAAGAAAATAATAAATGTTTAATTTTTAATTGATAAGACATGTTTTCAATGGTGAATGACAAGGTTTGAGACATGGTTTAGGACATCATATCCTAGTTCCACATGCGACTTGGGATACTATCAAAACAAAATCAAAGATTCAGACAGGAACATGTAACTTCATGTTCCAACACTTTATTTATGAGCAGAGCAAATAAATACCAAGTCATAAAGTGGGATAATACAAGAGAACAAGTGTTATGTTATAGAATCTTAGAATGAGAGTGACTTATTATATGATAAATGATGGGGCAAAAAATCAGAAGAGCAATAAGTAGTTATGATCTCATAAGTGTAGCTTAAACACAGTCTAATAATCTGAACACAGAGCAAAGAAGATGTCAAAAGCCAATAAGAATAGAAACCATTTATGGCTAATTTGTAAAAACAGCAACTAGCAAAAATTACGTAACTTGTAGCAGAAAGTGACAGAGAATAAGCAGAACAATATGAGCATAAATAAAAACCATAAACACAAGTGGCACAGAAATAAGACCCACAAGCTGAAACCCTGAGACAAAAGGTCTCCTGAACAGACAGAGAATGGATAAAAAAGAAGGAGTGCATATATAGAAAATAGATACAGATTAAGTGAAACAAAAAAAAATCTTGTTAAGCAAAGAAGGCATAAGAAGAAGAAGAAGAAGAAGGAACCTGTTGAATGTGATCAGTGGTAACATTGTTGGGATAGTAAGCTGCCATCATGGGCTGCATCTGCATCATTTGGTGCTGCATTTCTCACACAGTGAATACCCTTTTTCTCAATCTTTCAATATATATATACTACTATTTCACAGTTCAGTCACTTCTCTATCTATTTAAGAGAGTATAGTTATTAATAACAGTGAAGAGAGAAACAAAACCCTTTGTGTTCCCCCTTTTAAGTTCACAATGAATGAATGATGCTTTGCTTCGACACTTCAGAGAGAGAGAGAGAGAGAGAGGTACTTGGTTGGTTTTGGCTCTTTGTTCTCAGTAATGGGGTCGGCTTGCCATCTCTCTAGAACTGCGTGTACTTTAGTCTCTCTCCAAAACACTACTAGATCACGTGATAGATGATGACACATATAATAATAATAATAGTCAACAAAAAAATAAAGATACCACTACAACTATTAGTACATACACACTATACGCTACGTTTTGTTGCATATAAAACAGTGAAATAGAAATGGGGAGAAAGGAAAAGTGGTGAAAAATTATTTTACATCTTTGGTTCTAATATTAAATAGAGAGGAAGAAGAAAAAAATATGTGTAAGTCCCACGAAAAACATTTTCTCCTTAGTTTGAGTGAAAAATTATTTTACATCTTTGGTTCTAATATTAAATAGAGAGGAAGAAGAAAAAAATATGTGTAAGTCCCACGAAAAACATTTTCTCCCTAGTTTGAGAAGAAAATGAAGGAAGGAAAACTATTAAAAATTCTAAATTTGCTCCATGAATTAAAAGAATAATAATTTATGTGAATATACATATAAAGTAGTAAATTTTTTTATTTATATTCATATATGAAATTAGGTAACTTAATTTTATTTTGGTTGTTTTTTTAGCTTCTTGCAAATCATTATTGATCTTTCATTCATTAATCTAATTAGTATGTAAAAGTATAAGACTGAAATATAGATGTAGTGAAAAAATAAAGAAATATAATTAGTTAAAATTACCAAAGTAATAAATAATAAATAAATTAGAAAGATAAAACACAAATATGTGAAAATGAGATGATTAGAAATATAAAAGTGATTGTCAAATATGAGTTATATATCAACGAGCATTGGTTCAAGTAGTATATGTTTTATTCTTCATAAGCAAGGTCTCGGGTTCGAGTCTTGTGGATGGAAAAATGTTCGTTGAGAGAGTTAGGCACATGTACCTGTCGATGTTCCTGACTCGGACAGAATCACCTATAGTGTAAGGATACATGTTGAAAACCAACCAAAAAAATATATGAGCTATATTTTCTTTTAGACACATTAATAAGAATAAGATTTATGATGTTAATGATTTTCATTGAATTTTATAAACAAATATTGTTATCTTAAACTTAGTTTATATGTTACTTAAAAAATACTAATTAATATTATTAATAATGAATTATTTAGTATGTAATTTGCAATTTAAAAATTAGATATACTACATAATTATATATATAAATAATTATATATATAAATAATTATGACACTTATGTCATTTTCAACACACAATGTATAAATATATATTTTCTTTCCTCATACTTTCCTTCCATTTTTAATCATACCAAATAATAAAATTATCATCTCATCTTCTACTACTTTTCTTTCCTTCAACTTTCTTTCCTTCTACTTTTTTTCCTTTCACTTTCATTCCTAAATCAAACATAACCTATGTTATAAAATTAGAGTCTAATATCTATGTATTATCAATATAAAAATTTATACACAAATAATATATTATTATTTTTTGAGAAATTAATAATAATTAAAGTGAAACAATAATAATAGATAAAACTCATTCCATGAAATACATTTTTTCTCCAAAAGTCATTACTAGGTACTAATGACAAAATAAAATATGGATGTAATCTCCTACCATTTCAAGTGACATATATGGTTAATGTAAATGGAAAATAATGGATGTGGTGAGCTAATTTAATTAGAGGATATACTATTTTTATTATAAAATTTTATTTACCCTAACATGCTTAGTTTTTATCACAAAAAAGTGGTTGTCCATTGATTTTATCCTTACTACTTATGTTAAAAACATTAAATTTAAAAAAATCAATACCTCAATATTACATGACGCACTTAATAAAATTAAAAATTAAATAAGAATCACGATAAATTTCAAAATAAATAAAGAATGATACTATTAGAAAATAAATAAATAAAGATATTAATAATATCATATTATTTTAACACATTTAAAAAATTTGACGACTAATTGATAATATTTTATTTTTTAGTGATAAATCGATACACAACTTTTCTAACATGATAACGTCTTCATTCTACTTATTTAGGGCTATAAATCACCGCACTGAGAAATGACGTGGTTTGCTAATAAAACTGACTTATTTTAAATATTTTTAACCAACTTCTTATTGCATTAGTGTGTAGCACAGGTGAGTAAAAGAAAATATTTTGCATCACTGTATAGTGAGGGAATGACAATGCCTAATTAAAGAACCAAACAAATAAACTTAGATCGGAGAATGTTCTATTTATTATTATTCAGATATACAAGGTTTAATTTTTCAATGATAATTTATTAAATACTCATTTTATATAATAAATGAGTAATTATATCATCATATTAAATATATAAAATGAGTAATTATATAATCATATTAAATCATTCGAAAAATTATACTAACTTTAAACTAGAGACATATGTCACTTCAAACAGACACATGACTTTATTACAATTAATTATGAGATATAACATTTTCCGAATCCTAAAAATTGTGGCCACACGGTTTTGACCGTAAGATTAGAAATAGCACCACCAGTACATAGGTAAGAGGTGAGGAATTTGGGAATTTGGACCAAACAGATATTTCCTCTCACGGTAAACAACACTACATGACAATGTGTGCCTCACTTATTAATATTTCATGATGACGTTGGACTTGTGTAAGAGATTCCTTGCCTTCATCGAGTTACACGCTTTTGTAATCCCCTCTAATTAACCTTGAGCTTCGTGCAAATCATTGTTTTTCTTTCTTTCATTACTCTAATTAGTATGTAAAAGTATAAGACTAAAATATAGATGTAGACGGTGATTTATTATATTATTTGATGTGGAATTGACCCATATTATTTATACCGGGTTCTCAAAAGCATTAGAAGATACAAAATTACATAAAGAAGTACAATTAGGGTGTAGTGGCATTCACGACCATGTACTACGATGTGTTGAGCACAACTCATCATCATGACCGTTAATTATTGGACTGTTAGATTAGATTATAAGGGAAAGTGAAAATTATAACTTATTTTAGAGTAAACTACAAAAATCACTCATACATTTTTAATACATACACAAACTACCCATAGTTATCTATATAGATCATATTGATTACTCCTATAAGAGAGATAAATGTAATTCCTTAAACAAAAAATAGTAACGAGTATAAGTTAAACAAAATATGATATATTGTGAATACAAGTTTAAATAGTATAAGAGTTGATGTCTATTAATTATTTTGGTTAGTTACAATATAGTATAAAAGTAATTTAAACATCTCCTTATAATTATTGATATAGTTTGTAACGAATAAAAAATAATAAATTGACATCAACTCTCGTATTATTTGGACTTGTGTTTTGCACTATATCATATTTTGCTTGACTTAATTACACTCGTTACTATTTTTGTTTAAGAAATTACATTTATTTCTCTTACAGAGGTAGTCAGTGTAATGTATATAGATAATGAGGGATAGTTTGTAGGGACAGTGGTATGTTGATTCCAGGGTGTGCAAATGCACACTGTGATATTATTTTTTTAAATAATATGTATATTATTTATATAGAAAAATATATGTACCGATAATGTAAGAGTTTTATACAATGTCATTATATATTCCTTCATCTTTATTTAATCATCCACTATTCATAAAAGTAATCCAAGTTAGTGTCGGATGATATAGTGAGTGTATATAAATCTTTACACTAACATATATAAATATTACACTCTTGTTTATAATTCCACAAGACCAATTTTGTTGTTGTTGTTGTAAATGACATAACATGTCATGTGAAAAACAAATAATCATCATTATATTTAATTATTTTATTATATTATATATATGCAACTTAAGGAACTTCATAATCATCTCTCTCAGATAAATATCTAACTGCTTTTTTGTATATCTTTTTTGAGTCTATCTGAGTTTTTCTCTAGTTTTATCATTGAGTTTGCAAACTTTTATACACATGATTTTTGTTCAAGTGATTTAGTGGTGTTTGATAATCAACTTGAGATTTATATCATTAACATGCATAATATTGTTGAATGTGGTTCTTTAAAAGGAATGAAAAATATTTAAGATAAGTTAGTTGAAAATGGAATAGGTTGCGTAATTGAATGGAATATGAATAAATGAATAATTGTCTAGTTGTTTATATTCAACAAGAAATGTTCAACAATGTTGACAAAGAATTGATTACAAAATGAGAAGTGTAATTTATTTGATTAAATATATTTAGTGAAAAATATTATTTATTTAATTAATATATTTAAATTTTGTAATTTTGACATTAATAATTTCTTTTTATAATCGATGTTATACATTATTTTAAGGATTTAATATGTATATACTGACAGTATAAGTGTTTTTACACTGTCAGCAAATCATTCACCATTGATTTATTAATCATCATTGACTCTCAAATAAAATAATACAAATCAGTAGTAGATGATGTGCTGTAAAAAACTTTACACTTTACACTGTCAGTGCACAAATTTTTTAAACTCTTATTTAAACTTTTAAATATGTTGCACTTTGCCTCTGGGTCCTAGATCCGTCACTGATAGTTTGTGTATGTTTTAAAAATGTGTGGGTATGTAATTTCACTAAAATTCAGATGGTGTCTATATAATTTACTCTTTATTTTATTAAAAAAATAAGTTAAAATTAGGATTGTTATAATTTTATTTTTAACATAGTATAATCTCAAAACAATAATAAACTTTGTTAATGGAGATAATCCAAATTCGAATGTATTATGATGGAAGTCGTGTATTATTATGGGTTCATGATAACTAGCGCTATTTTAGTGATACACAACCAGACCGTTTATGGGTTCATGGTCGTGGATTACTGGCCGCCATAGATATACATATATATTCTAGAAACCCTTTGAGTTTGTATTCAAACACAAGACTATATATATGTTATGTAAATATAAGTGTGCCAAAGTGAATACTTGAACTAATATACTCAATCTAATAATAATATAATAATGTTGTGAAACTCGAGCTGATGTTAAATCAGAAGAAATCTCGTATTAGGTTTAATCGATTAAGTCATTTGGTCTGACCAGATGATTTTATACATAATTAATATTTTTATTTATAGATATATAATTATATATAAATGTAAATTTTATATAATTAATAATCATGTATGATTACATTAAAGTAATGTATCTTGATCTTTTTATCTTTTTTGGATTGAAGTGAAATAAAATATTAGAGTAATGTTCCATTTTTTTAATTTTTAAGTGAATCATCTGGTTTACTTTCCGAGTTAATCTAGTTTACTTTTCGAGTTAATCTGGTTTAACCGAATTTAATACAGTCGGGCTGGAATTTCTCCGGTTCAAAACGATTTAACTCTCACTCAATTAAGATGGTAAACCATAACTGTTTTCAAGTCTGGCCAGCGATCAAACCATTCGTACCATCCAATATAGTCAAATTCTCACAACATTAGCATAATGTATGTAATAATTGATCGAACTTCATTAATATTCTTTGTCTATTTTAAATATTTCTTACTCTTCTATTTTATTGTTTGTTATCAACATTCAGAAATGATTGCCTTCATACACCAATATTCTTCTACCATTAGCAATGTTACTTATTTTAATTGGAACATTAGAGGATGCTTTACGTACAATTATTTTGCTTACTCCCTCGTTATTGTTTACTTTTCTAAGGTACGGGAACTAGCGTTTATATGTTATAGTAACTAGTATACATACTATAAAGGACGCAAAATAGTAACTACATGAAGGCCAAAATAAAATTTTAAATCCAACATGGGTCAACATTCAATATTTGGATATTTTCTACATTTTTTTTTCTCTTTTCAGAAACATTGAAACTCCAATTGTTATTGGATAAGTGTAGTTGGAGTAGAGGATACAAATCATAACACATGCTTATGCCACCCCCACATTTTGTCTCCTCTAGTTGAACAAGAAATAACTAAACATATAAAAGAATAGTTGAGGGGTATGCCTTGTTTAGAGTCGTTGAAACTATTCATGTTCGAATAAAATCTAATAGAAAGGAGTTCATCACTTTCATGGCAGAACAATATCTACTTTAAGATATTCTAATAATTAAACGGATAAATATTTAGTTAAGATATTTTTCAAGTTCATAAAAAATAAAGCTATTTCAACAAAAATGGAATTAAATTCCATTTTTTTTAGATAACTGCTCTATTCTTTCTCTATTACGGGTGAGAAGTACCCATCTAAATCATAATGTTACTAAAAAGAAAAATAATATATTTTCCTACTAAATTTTTATATTAATTTTTTTATCTACAAAAAAGTGATATATCATTACAATATAATACTTTATTTATTATTGATTTATTTACAAGTGGTGTTACTTTCTAATGAATATAATGATTAGTAGGAAAATATATAATTACAAAAACACATCATTTTTATTTGAAAAGCAAGTCTTCTTAAGATTACTCCTCTAGTCATTTTGTACGGATGTAAATAGTAATTATAATAGTTATAGAACACATATTTGTTCGCTCACATGCTCTATTTACTAATAAAATAAGTCATATTAATTAAAATAAATAAATCTCTATCATTATTGATTTTTTACTTCGTTATTATTAAGGTGGTACATTATGTGAGACAACCATATATATTCGTCCATAGTAATTTAATGTGCATCCCCACACTTGTCGGTACTGAGTACCTCATGTACCAATATGAACATGAAGGCCATCATTTATATTGAGTATTACCCATCTCATCTCCATCCCTATTTATCATTTCAACTTATAAGTGATTTTATAGGTCCATTTGAATCTAGAATAACTTGTAAGTGATTTTTATAGGTCCATTTGAATCTAGACTCAAGTGTCATCCCCATCCTAGAGAATAATAACTGGTTGAGTCTTTGATTTTAACTTCATAGCCAGCATCCCGAAAATACATTTTAAAGTTATCTTCATTGAATTAAGCTGATATACTATAAGGTAAAAGAAGAAGTGTGGGGAACTTGGGATTGGGACCCAAAGGTTCACATGTCCTCTTTTAAGTGTTGTCCAGTCCATAACCAGCTGTCTATGGAATAGGGTCCTCAGAACAAAACAAAGGTCAAAGCTGACCTCAAAATTATCCTTATGCTTATACCCACACATACACCCCACCAACTGTAAGCTTTATGGGTAGTAAGAAAGTAAGTCTTATAACGCCTACCTCATTATTTTGGGAATGATTTAAATACTTGTTGAGTTATTCCTCTCATTGTTAATTGATTTTGAGATGAAAGTTTAACATGATATCAAAGTCAAAGTCTAACATTTTTCTAGTTGTCATGTGCCAAAAGATGCCCTTTAGTTGTGGGTCAAATGTAATCTTTCGTATGGTCCAACAAACTTATGTGGAGAGTGAAAAGTAAGTCTCACATTACCTACTTCATGATCTCGCTAATAATTTAAATATCTGTTGAGTTACTTCTTTCATTACTAATTCGTTTTGAAATGAAACCTTAACCCAAATAGCTACCAATACGTAAAGGAGGATCTTTCCTCTATCAAAATATTTCATACATATATATCAGGAGGAGAACAGTAATGTTGTTTGTATCACAAAATATCATGAGAAATAAATTGTTCAGATTTACTTAAAATATATTATTATAATAATCATCATATTGTCTAAGATTTGAGTTCAGTATAAGACTATATATTACACTTGAGTCTTATTATATATTATCAAACATTATTTTATGAATCATGGTATAGTATAGTGGGATATTATATATAAACTCTAAATCGAGTATGTTTGAGTTTAGAATCCTATTGTCAAATAACTTAAATCACATTTGATTATTAGAGGAACCTATTTATTCCAAAAAGTAAATTTAAAAATGTTACTTCATATCTTAACTATTCATTCTATATAAATCTAATAATTGGAATTAGTGAATATATCACAACTATTAAATTTCTCTAAAAATAAATAATTAAAATGAGTAAATTTTTTAAACTTATTTTTATGTATGTTTCTCACTTATATCTCAACTTTAATCTAAAGACATAATCTAAAAAATCCCAAAAAAATCAAAGGACAACATCATGTTATGTCAAAAATATTCTGCAAACGACCATTTCAATCCACTTATTGAATATAATTTTATAATTGGGTTAGAAGATAGAAATTAATTATAATTATCTAAAAAGTATAAGATTTTTTTGGCACTATCAAAAATATCTCATCACCATATAGATAAAAAACTATCCCTTTCTGATTGTATGACTTCCCCTGTGAATAAGAAATACTTTCAAAAATTTAATCATTAACATTTTGATCATCATAATAATCTAGCTGAGTCTTTCACCATTCGATGAAAAAACATAAAATTATATGTAATTAACTAATAAAAAATATTTTATATTCACAAATAAACATTTAATATTATCAATGATATAAAGTTGGTACAACTTATAACGATTCCACTATTTTTTTTGTAGAATCCAGTAATTAATATGAAGCTCTGGTATTCATGATAATCATTAGTGTATCTATAAGTTCCTCTACTAGTAAATTTTGTGATGGTGATTATAAAAAGTTTAACGTTATAACTGACAAACACAACCTGCTATGACTTCCCATCGTTGGTTTTGGGCTGTCTTTTCCCCTTTAAGAGGGTGGTCCTTCTTGTAATTGTAAGATTCCATATCACAAAAAA
The DNA here is from genome assembly GCF_001865875.1 of Lupinus angustifolius. Classification (NCBI taxonomy): domain Eukaryota; kingdom Viridiplantae; phylum Streptophyta; class Magnoliopsida; order Fabales; family Fabaceae; genus Lupinus; species Lupinus angustifolius. The sequence goes on from NC_032012.1 coordinate 7,355,632, forward strand.
GACTCCAGAAACTAAAAATGCAATACCGTGAGTGCATTGATGAGGAATGGAGTCAAATTAATTATTTAATTATTCATGTTTAATTATTATTGATTCTTCATTTTATTCTCATATCAGTTATGTATAACTTTTATATCGATAAAGTGTAACCTCTTGGAAAAAAATACACATAAATAATAGATAATATATTGAGTATATATAAATGTATTATTTTATTATTATACACTCTCCTCCCTAATACCTAGACTATCTTTGAGGAGCAAGTGAGGTGGTGTTGGGAGATTTTGAAACATGATGGGTGGTTAGGGTGTCTCAATTGATTGTGTGCATAAATTCCAAATCTGTCTTTTCAGCCCTCTGCTGTCACTGTACGAATTTTCTCATCCTTTTTTCTTTCCTTCGACCAAAATAGTACTCGCTCACGCGCTATCCCTTTGCTTGCTACAAATTGCTTTAGCGGTTGAGTAGAAATATAAGAGGAAAAAAATTAGAAAAAAGAGATTGAAGAGATACTTCAATTATCTCTTCTTTGGTTTAAGAGAAAAAGTGAAATGAGAGAATAAAAATGGCATGAGAAAGTTTTTTTCTCAGACACAAAGTTTAAGACAAAGAATAGAGGTTTGGAAAAATAAAACTATCTTTCAAATTTATGTTTTAAACTAGCTTTTTTTTATGGATATTTTTGTCATTACAAATTCATATATATCTATTTCTCTTCTCTTTCTATCCGATCAAATAATACAAAAATTTACTATATTTTTCATATGTTTCTTTTTTCTCTCTCTTTATTACATATCTCTCTTCTCTGATTTTCCACTCTTCAACCAAACAAAACATTAATTAGTTTCATAATATTTTTCGTACAACAAATACATATTTTTACTCATAACGTGCACATTAAATTTCAATAATTCCATTTTTTAATGGAAAAGTGTTAAGTTGACAGTATGATGAGATTAGTTTGATTTATTTATACTGTATGCGGTACCAAAATGATGTTCTAGTTGAATTACAAATGCATGAAAATTTCATCACCACACTCACCCAAACTAGGTGGCCCTAGCGGCGCCTCACCCACACCATGATGAAGACAAGATGATGAAGTGGAGACTAAGATAAGAGGTTAAAAAATGTAATGAAGGATATAGAAGATTCGAGTCTTATCCACAATAAATTAAAAAAAAGTCATAAGATTATTAATGATTAGGATGAAATGTTATGATTATGATGAAAGGTTTAAGAAATATAAAGAAGGAAGTTAGGATTCGAGTCTCACTGATAAGAAATAGTAATATTTGCTTATAAGAAAAAGACAACATAAATCACCCAAACTCTTATCTTTCACAAACTCTACCCTCACATTTCGTATAACCAAAAAAATAACCTCATTGTGTTTGTTGCATGAGTTACTTCATTTGCATCACCCATACCTAGTCAAGATTCCTACCTCTAAACACATGAAACACTATCTTCTCACAACTTAATTAGAGTAAGTGGAAACAAGCTTTCTTAGGGGCAGTGCAATACTTAATGGCAAGCATCTTTGCAAAATATTCATTAGCACAACTCATAGAAACATTTTACATATTGAAATACATGACAAGTCCTTTAGGTCTCATTATGAATTTATGATCCTTATACACAAACATGCTTGAAACTTTACTAAAACCATCTTAGCAAAATAACTACATTTTTTATTTCTTGGATCTCTAGCTCCTTCTTGAATATAGTATCCATATACATATAATAAGCTTCTTCTTTTTTAAAATATCAAGGCAACACTTTCACTTCAAGCAAGTTATATACGGTAAAAGCTCAAAACCCAATAATTGCATAAAATAGGGTGAAACTTGTGCTAACATCTTCATAACAGAATTTTCTCATAAATTTACTCCACCATCAAATCATTTCTTTATTTTAAAACATTTATCTAAAACAGATTTGGATCAATATTTAATAAAACGTATAATTCAAGCAAAATAATTGGGCTGGATTCTGTTTTTTTAGCTATTCAAATGCCTTAACAATTAATCTTGTTATTTGCCTATAACTTTTATGAAACATATTTATTATATATGATTTATTATTTAATTGATAAAATCATAAAAATAATCCTCTCAATACATACATTTTTTCAGTCATCTATAAATATAAAGAGATTTGTAAAGAAATTGACGTGTAAATATTTTTGCTCAAAAAATATAATCCCAATCATTTGGTATACTTTGTGAAAGGTATTGTGAAGAAGATCTTTGCTCCTGACTTTGACACGGTTTTGATAAAGATACCAACATCACCAAAAAGAAGAAAATGAAGAATACTTATGAAGACAAAGAAAAATAAAGCTTCAAGAAGATTAGATTAAGTCTCTATAGGTACTTCTATCCTAAAACTCTTACTTATGCAAAGTAGTAATGCTCAAACTATTTTTAAAGAATAATGAAACACTTTGAAAATACTTAAAACAATTTTTGAAAAGATGTGTAACAGGTTACTTCATTCAAGTAACAAGTTACATGTGAGAGAAAAAGAGTTATCTCAGAGTAATCCATTACTGCATTTGAGTAACAAATTACCAGTTTTACAAAAGTTGAGTAACCGATTACCCAAATGGTGTAATCGATTACTAAAATTCGAATTTAAAAATTAAGTTGACAGAATGTTTGGGTAATCGATTACCCAATGCCAGTAATCGATTACTGAGGACTGTTGAATGAGATTTCAGATTTCAAAACGAAATGGTTTCACTCCAATCAAAATCTATTCACTCCAAACAACTCCTACACTTTTAGAAAGACACCTTGGGTGTTTAGAAAGTCTATATAAAGACTCTAACTCTCACAACATCTACACACAACTTTCATACAACTCTCGTAAATTCTCTCACTATTTTTCTGCACTTTTGCACTGAGCTCTTAAACTTTCAATAGAGAATTTATTCTGAGTAATTGCTTCA
>NC_032012.1:7358687-7358931 GCF_001865875.1 Lupinus angustifolius
ACTTGTAAAGGCAATCCAAAGCCATTGTTGTAATTCTTCATTCATTGCAAACAATCTTTCTTTCACAGGATGTGAATAGAAAGTGGATAGAGTGACTTGAAAAAGTATTTTTCAAGGTATAAATATTAGTGAGTATGTAAGGTACAGAGAGATATCGGGATGAGATATTGTAATTACAACTCTTAATATTTAGTGGAAAATCTCTTGTGCTGCAAGAGTACTGGACGTAACCTTCGGTGGACAA
>NC_032012.1:7359031-7360128 GCF_001865875.1 Lupinus angustifolius
TCTGGAAAATTAGAATGAGGATCTTTATTGAGTCTCAAGACTTAGACATATGGAACGCCATTGAAGAAGGACCATATATACCATTCACTGTTATCAACAACATAAGGGAAATAAAGCCAAAATCATCATGGGATGATGGAGACAAGAAGAAAGTGCAATACGACTTTAAAGCCAAAAACATTCTTGTGTCGGCTCTAGAAGAAAAAGAATTCCTTAGAGTGTCAAGTTGCAAAACGTCGAAAGAAATTTGGGACACTCTAGAAAGAATATATGGAGCCAAACAAGTACAAATGTCTACAACAAATAGTGAAGTATCAACATCAAAGCAAAAATCTACATGTTCAATATGCAGAAAACCAAATCATTTAAAATGTGCTTGTCCAGTCCTACAAAAGCATCATACTTTCAAAAGAAAGAAAGATAAGAAGCGTAGAAGAACAAATGCTATATCAGAAGATAAAGATGATGGTTCAAATGCAAAACTCAGAATTAAGGAGCAATCATATATTTTATTGATGGCTTCACACAATTCAAATGACGAATATGAGGTTAGTAACTAACGCCCCGTAAATACTCTTTATCTATTACGCGGAAAAGTGAGTAATTTTTTTTTTGAAATTGGTGGTATAAAATTGTTTCCTTTTAAAAACCTTTCTTTTCCGGGACATCACTTTAAGTAACATATAACGCGGAAATCAAAACCGGTTACCTAATGGTAACTGAAATGATTCAACATTTCCTGAATATATATCTTCATAGATATAAAAGATCATAAGTACTTAATATACATATCCAACAAGAAATGGCGGAAATATTAATCATCGCCAAAAGACACTAAACAAAGACATGAACAAACTGAAGCCGTTAGTGTTTTCAAAAGTCACAAAATGATAAGCAACTACTAGTGGCTAACTCTAAAGCTAGGGTACTTCCTCTCCTCAATTCCTCATGCCCCATCCGGGAACATCACTGACGGGTAGCTCCAAATCCGAGCAAAACTGTCTACCTGACGAGCACACGTCCGAAAAGCAAGTAATAGAAAAGAAGAGAAATAGAGAGAGTAAGACATCTAATGAATATAATTCATTGACGGCGTG
>NC_032012.1:7360228-7360505 GCF_001865875.1 Lupinus angustifolius
CAATTCATATATATATATATATATAATATATCACATTATAACTCATCAGTTGTTATAGTAAACAATTATCCAATTCACATGAGTAATATAACCAAACCCATTAATTGTTCTCATAAACAATTATCTAATCAACCTATGTAATGTAAACAACACTTATTCCCAAACAATATCATAATTCACCATTTATCAATATATAATTCATCGACAATATAGCATGACTATAATTAAATAACACATAAGTGAAGATCATAACCCCAAATAATAACATACACATATA
>NC_032012.1:7360605-7360854 GCF_001865875.1 Lupinus angustifolius
ATCAATAAGTTCCATAGGAACAGTCCATAACAGGACGGTGTCGTAACAAACGCTTTCTAGGCATTCCTCTCATTGATCCAGATTGCAAAGAGGGGTTGTCAGAGATCACTAGTTTGGCATGTAAGATGTAACACCGCGAATTTTACGATTTTGAATTATAAGATTTTATTAATATTTTTATTAATTATATATTCGAAAATGAATTTCTGGGAATTTTTGGTGAAGAATTAGACGAAACTCTAGTTGAGT
>NC_032012.1:7360954-7361371 GCF_001865875.1 Lupinus angustifolius
ATTCTAATCGGATATTACGATCGGGCGATTTATAATATCCGATCGAGTATTAGCCGATAATAATCGAGCATGTTTATCGCACGTGTCCATGAAATGGTCGTTTCGTATTGGGATGCGAGATTTGCCTTTCCATAAAGCAAACCTCACATCACTCACCTTATTGTCATAGGAAATCATCATTAGCCACCATAGGAGATTTTCCATGAGTGCCTAGGGGGAAAATCTGATTTCCTTCTCTCCATAAGCTCCACACTTCACACTTCTCTCACACTCTCTCATTTCAAAAGTTTCTAAGAGAAGGTAAATCCTATCTTCATCTTTTTCTCTCATTTTTCTCTTTGTTTCTTCCATCTTCAAACCTTGATCTCTCAACATTCAACCAATGGATGTTGATGAGATTTAAGTATGTTGTTCATG
>NC_032012.1:7361471-7361976 GCF_001865875.1 Lupinus angustifolius
AATATATATGATTGTTGATGAAATGTGTTGAATATTGTATATGAATGTTGTTGGAAACTTTTCTGAGTGCAGGTGTTTGAAAAACTAAGTTTAAATGTGTTTCGGTTGTCGAAAAGGGCAAAAATTGGTATTTTGTCCAAGTCCATGTCGCTTGGGCGAGAAACTCTCGCCCGGGCGAGCACAGTCTCTCTTCGGTGAGGACTGGGCGAGGGGAAGTTTTGGTTCTGGAACTCCCTCGCCCGGGCGCCAAATCCTCGCTCGGGCGAGCAAGGGTCTCGCTTAGGCGAAAAAAACCCAGGAATTCGATGAAATTCTGAACATCCCTCGCTTGGGCGAGCAAGGCGTCGCCCGGGCGAGAAAAAGCTTCGCTCGGGCGAATAAAAGCTTCGCTCGGGCGAGAGAAAAAAAAATTAAATTAAATTAAAAAAAAATCAGGATTTTAATGATGTCTCGCTTGAGCGAGAAGGGGCCTCGCTTGGGCGAGGAAGGCTTAAGTTTAATTGAA
>NC_032012.1:7362076-7362738 GCF_001865875.1 Lupinus angustifolius
TATTCCTAGGGAGGTACCCTGTTGGATCGGACAGTTCTCACAGGCCAAACTAGGCAATCTCTGACAACACCTGGATTGCATTCGAGATCAATGAGAGGGATGCCCAGAAAGCGTTTGTACGACCTAGGTCCAGGTAGGACTGTTCCTGAGGAAACCGATCGATCTATTTTAACTTCCTTTCGAGGATATGTTATTTCTGGTGCATACAAAGTGGCTTGGTATGGGACCTGCACTCTTGGTTTTTTTTCGACTAGGTTATTGGGAGGATATTGGTGTGAGGTGGATGATCATGACATAACATGCATATATTGCACTTGTGGAAGTGGATTCCCACATTTGAGTTACAAACATCATGCATCATTAACATTATGCACATATTATTACTTATGGTTATGATATTTGTTTATGAAATGTATGTTGATAAATTATTGTTTATATTGATAAATGGTGGGTTATATGTCGGTGATAGATATTATATGTGTATGTTATTATATGGAGTATGATCCCCACTTATGTGTTATTTAATTATAGTCATGACATCTTGTCGGTGAATGATAAATTGATAAATGGTGAATTATGATATTGATGGGAATAAGTGTTGTTTACATTACATAGGTTGATTAGATAATTGTTTATGAGAACAATTGATGAGTCTGGTTATA
>NC_032012.1:7362838-7363272 GCF_001865875.1 Lupinus angustifolius
ATTGGATAATTGTTTACGAGAACAACTGATGAGTTATAATGTAATATGTTATATATATGTGAACTCTTTTTCATATCTGAGTGTAATATTCTGAGTAAGTCCACGCTGTCAATGAATTTATGTTCATTAGATGTCTTACTCTCTTTATTTCTCTTCTTTTTCTATTGCTTGCTTTTCGGACGTGTACTCGTTAGGTAGACAGTTGTGCTCGGATTTGGAGCTACACGTCCGTGATGTTCCAGGAGGGGGCATGAGGAATTGAGGAAGAGGTCACTTTGGAATTAGCCACTAGGAGTTGCTTACCATTTTGTGACTTTTGAAACACTGACGATTTCAGTTTGTTCATGTCTTTGTTTAGTGTCTTTTGGCGATGATTAATATTTCCGCCCTTTCTTGTTGGATATGTATATTAAATACTTATGATCTTTTATATC
>NC_032012.1:7363372-7363577 GCF_001865875.1 Lupinus angustifolius
AAAGGAAGGTTTTAAAAGGAAACAATTTTATATCATCAATTCAAAAAAAAAAAATTTACCCATTTTTCTGCAATGTATTTGAGAAGTATTTTTCGGGGCGTTACATGAGAATTGCCCGATCCAACATGATATCCTCTCCCAGGAATACAAGGGACTCACCTCACCTAGACTCTCCCTCAAGGCATTGTTGATGAATCACCGTCCA
>NC_032012.1:7363677-7364245 GCF_001865875.1 Lupinus angustifolius
TGAAACATTTTCAACAACAACTCATCAACATCTCAAACTTTCAAGAATAAAATACAAAATTTTTCCTAAACACATTAACGGTTCCTTTGATGTTAAAATCATCACCTTTAAACATATTCAAATACTAACAATAATTTCTAATATTTCCAAACAAATAACTCATCTAACCTTGTCCAAAGATATAGTTTTTCCATCTAAGAACAAGGAAGAAATTTCAAGATTTACAAAAGTCAAAAACTACATAAAGGTTCATATGATTTTATTATCATCCCCTTTAGTTATGCCTTCATAAAATACTTAAAGAACAAATATAAACTCTACTTTATGAACAACATAATAAAAGCTCATAACTTTCTATGAAGTATGAGAAGAAGATGAAGAAGAAACATAAAAGACTACCTTAGTTTGTATAGGAAATTTAGTGTAAAAATGAGAGAATGGGGTGGGGTATTTATAGGAGAGCCTCACCCTCATCAAATCATAAAATTTAATGCAAGATACGTAGATTTAAACTAGCATAGATGATGTGTCTAATAGTGGTGGAGTGAGAGGATTTGTTGAGTGATTT
>NC_032012.1:7364345-7365853 GCF_001865875.1 Lupinus angustifolius
TAGAAAATAGTTATGGACCAACTCAGGGTCTATCTTGACTCGAAATGTGATTACGAAGCCAACGGTGCAATCGGAATTCGATTCCGTGTTACGGAACTCAAAAACCACTTTTTGAGCCGTACCGGGTGAGATTCGGCCCCGACAGCAGTCCGAAACTGACTATCTTCGAAAATCATGAAAATTTACCACCAAATTGGAAATAGAATTACAAGACTAAAACTAACTTGAGTTTCGTCTAATTCTTTACCTAAAATTCCCAGAAATTCATTTTCGAAAATATAATTAATAAAAACATATATATTCAAGGTAGTAAATTTCGCGGTTTTACAATAACTCTGAACTAAATGATACATTTTCATATAATGAGTTACATAACGCTTTTTGTGAATTACATGAAGAATTTATTAGACTCTCTAAAGTGTGCATAAATCAGAAAAACACTAGAGAACTTCTTGAGAGTCAAAATAAAATTCTACAAAAAGATTTGGATGCTTTAAAATCAAAATCAAATGACAAGTGCATTGATTGTCCAAAATGTGATACTCTTGAAACTAAAATTATTTCATTAAATCAAGAAATGAATATGGTCAAGAAGAGTAATTATAAATTGGACAATATTTTAAATACTCAAAAACATACCAATGACCGAAGAGGTCTAGGCTACACAAATAGCCGAAAAACTAATGATATGATAAAGAGTACTTTTGTCAAAACTAAGAATGATTGCATGCATAACATTTCTAAAAAAAATCTTGATCAACATTCTTTCTACAAGTCTAAACAAAAGATGCATCAACTTCAACCCACATGCTTTTATTGTAAAAATGTTGGTCATACTCATAATTCATGTCATATTAGAAAATTTGGTATTCTAACTGGCCAATATGTTTGGGTTGAGAAAGGTGCTAACCCCGCAGGACCCAAATCACGTTGGGTACATAGAAAATCTTTTTAATTTGTTTTGCAGGAAAAATTGAGAGCCGCCTACAATTTACGGTACCTAGATAGCGGCTTCTCAAAACACATGACGTGCGATAAATGTAAATTCTCTGTCCTGACTCCAAGGGACAAAGGATATGTCACATATGGTGATAACAACAAGGGAACAATTCTTGGAGTTGGTAGAATTGGAAAGTCACCATCAACAACTATAGAAGGTGTACTATATGTTGAAAGACTTAAACATAACCTTCTAAACATAAGTCAATTATGCGACAAAGGATTTCATGTGGCATTCTACCCAGATAAATGCATCATTGAAAATAAGGATAATTCTAAACTTATCGATAAGAGAATAAATAATATTTATATGATTGATATGAATTCTGCTTTACCTATAACATGTTTAGTAGCAAATGATAATCATGATGCATGGCTTTGACATAGAAGAATAGCTCACATCCACATGGAACATTTAAATAAACTTATTAAGAAAGATTTAGTTGTCGGTTTACCCAAAATGAAGTTTGTTAAAGACAAACTATATAGTGTTTGTCAAATGGGTAAAC
>NC_032012.1:7365953-7366497 GCF_001865875.1 Lupinus angustifolius
CTAGTAGCCCAAGGATACAATCAGGAAGAAGGTATTGACTTTGATGAAACCTTCGCTCCAGTTGCTAGACTTGAAGCTATTAGGCTATTACTTGTCTATGCTTGTTCTCTTAATTTTCAGTTATACCAAATGGATGTCAAGAGTGCCTTTCTCAACGGCTACATTCAAGAAGAAGTGTTTGTAGAACAACCTCCTGGTTTTGAAGATTACAAACATCCTTCTCATGTCTACAAGTTAAATAAAGCCATCTATGGTATAAAGCAAGCTCCACGAACGTGGTATGATCGTCTAACAACTTTCCTGATAGAAAAAGGTTTTACCAAAGGAAAATGTCCATGTTGGGAAAGTTGAACTACTTTCTTGGACTACAAATCAAACAGTTTGATAATGGCATATTTGTGAGTCAAACCAAGTACTGCAAGGACTTACTAAAAAGATTTGATATGGATGACTGCAAGCCAATAGCTACTCCTATGGGATCTAGCACATACATTGATACCGATGAAAGTGGAAAAAGTATTGAAATATCAAAGTATCAAGGTAT
>NC_032012.1:7366597-7433261 GCF_001865875.1 Lupinus angustifolius
ATTGGTTGGATATTCAGATTCAGATTTTGCCGGATGTAAATCTGAAAGGAAAAGTACAAGTGGTACTTGTCACATTTTAGGCAATGCTTTAGTTTCTTGTTCTTGCAAGAAACAAGCATGTGTTGCACTAAGCACTGTTGAGGCTGAATATATAGCAGCAGGTAGTTGTTGTGCCCAAGTGTTGTGGCTTAAGCAACAATTACGAGATTATGGCTTAGACTTAGGCTGCACTTCGCTGAAATGTGATAATACTAGTACTATAAACCTCACAAATAATCCCATTATGCATTCTAGAACCAAACACATAGATATAAGGCATCACTTCCTAAGGGACCATGTTCAAAAGAAAGATATATATGTAGAATTTGTTGACACTCATAACCAAATTGCAGACATTTCACTAAACCTTTGGCAAAAGAACCTTTTTACAAAATTAGACTTAAATTAGACATTCTTGATGAAGCTTACCTGTCTTAAACATGCTTATACGAATATATGTTTGCTTCATTATTATCATCTCATACCTACTTGATCTTAAATATATTTATTTGTGTTCAAAAAATTTAAATTTTTGGGTTAAAAATCATTTTTATAGCTTAATTTTGCCTAAAAATAAGTTTTTCTGGGGTAAGTAATCGATTACAATGGAAAATAACCGATTACAGGGTTAACAACGTGTTTCAGTAACCGATTACTCAAAGTGAGTAATCGATTACTCAAAACTGCTGTTTGAAAATTTTAAAAATTTATTTTTGAGCAACCGATTACTCCAAATGAGTAACTGATTACTCTGTGCTGCTATATATGAAATTTATGCAATTTTTAACTTTTTCAAAACTCATCTTCCTCACTCAACTCGTGTTCTCTTATTCTCAAAGCATCTCAACCTCTAAAAACCTTGTTTTTAATCCATTTAAAGAGATTTTTGTGCCCATTCCTATCATAGTTTCAATTCTAAACACTTCTAACCAATCATTTTCGTGATTAGTGGCTCAAATAAAAAATCCCCAAATTCCCAAAATCCAAAAACCTAAAATTTCAAAATCTCAAATTCATGGCTTCCTCTTCTAGATCAAAGAAACAACGCTCCAATACCTCTCAAAGGAGTCAAGGAACAGCGTCTTTGGAGTGTAACCCTCTGGATTTGACAAGACTTCTAGCTAATGAGGAACATCGCAAAGTGTTTGAAGAACACTTCCATGAACGTATTATTTTCAAATCCCGGACAAATTTATGATGTTTTTAAGTTATTGCTGCATATTCCTGGACAAGTTACTTTATGATGTTTTATGCTTTATCTTAATTGAAACATCTTAACTATGCACTACATTAATTTTTAGATACTGTGCTATACATAGGGGTGGCAATATGGGCTTGGCCCGACGGGCCAGCCCGTTCGGATGGCTATTTTTAGTGGGCCGGGCTGAGGATTTTAGCCCAAAAACCCATATTCAGCCCGTTTTAGTAGCCCGTGTTTTAGACGGGCCAAGACGAGCCGGGCCGAGCTGGCCCGACGGGCCATTGTTGAAAAATAAAAAAACTAAAGTGTGTGACACTGTGCTGTGCGAGGGGCGTGACAACTGGTTTCTTATTTAGAATTTACAAGTTTTAAGCTAAGATGTTATGTTGTTATTGTAATATTGTAGACTTATGTTTGTGATTTTTTATTTTAAAAGACATCTATCAAGTTTGTTGATTATTTTTTGTCTAAAAGTTTTAATTATGTACATTTTGGAGGGGAAACGGGCCAGCCCGTCAGCCTGCCAACCCTGCAAAATATGGGTCAGGCTGACATTTTGAGCCCTTTTAACAATACTCCACCCCTACCTATACATCATGTATGCTATATATGCTATATATCTTTGTGTTGGACTCTTGGCTTTTCTACTTTTTGATGAAGTCAAAAGGGGGAGAAAAGTTGGGAGAGTGTATTTTCTGTCAAAATTCATTTCAGGCACTTAACTCCAAATGAAAAGGGGAGCATACAAGACATGGGGAGCATACTCAAGACAAGTCAAGATATATCACAAAGTATGCTACTCTCAGAAAATTCAGAAAACTACATTGTCAAGAAGATATTGGTTTGTCATCATCAAAAAGAGGGAGATTGTGAAGAAGATCTTTGTCCCTGACCTAGACACAGTTTTGATGAAGACACCAACATCACCAAAAAGAAGAAAATGAAGAATACTTATGAAGACAAAGAAGAATAAAGCTTCAAGAAGATTAGATTAAGTCTCTATAGGTACTTTTATCCTAAAACTCTTACTTATGCAAATTAGTAATGCTCAAATTATTTTTAAAGAATAATGAAACACTTTGAAAATAATTAAAACAATTTTTGAAAAGATGTGTAACAGGTTACTTCATTCAAGTAACAAGTTACATATGGAAAAAAAAAAGAGTTATCCAACTTAAAACTGTTCAGAGTAATCCATTATTGCATTTGAGTGACAAATTACCAGTTTTATAAAAGTTGAGTAACCGATTACCCAAATGGTGTAATCGATTACTCAAATTCGAATTTAAAAATTAAGTGGACAATATGTTTGGGTAATCGATTACCCAATGTCAGTAATCGATTACTGAGGAGTGTTGAATGAGATTTCATATTTCAAAACGAAATGGTTTCACTCCAATCAAAATCTCTTCACTCCAAACAACTCCTACACTTTCAGAAAGGCACCTTGGGTGTTTGGAAAGCCTATATAAAGACTCTAACTCTCACAACATCTACACACAACTTTCATACAACTATCATAAATTCTCTCACTGTTTTTTCTGCAATTTTGCACTGAGCTCTTAAACTTTCAATAGAGAATTTATTCTGAGTAATTGCTTCAAAAGTTTTCACAAATATATTGAGCATTATTACTAAGCATATAAAAAGAGTTGATTGGATTGCAAATGATATAATATTTCATACTTGTAAAGGCAATCCAAAGCCATTGTTGTAATTCTTCATTCATTGCAAACAATCTTTCTTTCACAGGGTGTGAATAGAAAGGGGATAGAGTGACTTGGAAAAGTATTTTCCAAGGTATAAATATTAGTGAGTGTGTAAGGTACAGAGAGATCTCGGGGTGAGATATTGTAATTACAACTCTTAATATTTAGTGGAAAATCTCTTGTGCTGCAAGAGTACTGGACGTAACCTTCGGTGGACAAGAAGGTCTTTCCTTTTCCTCTTTACTTTATACTTGTTTATTTTCTACATAAATGAACCGAACTTGAACTAGATACGGTTTGACTCATTAGACCTATAATTAGCTCGATATATATACTATTATTATTATTATTATATATATATATATATATTATATTTATATTTATATATTGTATTTAATACATATTATTTTTTTAATTATAAATATCATATATTATATTAAATATAGAAAAACTAATCTTTTATGTTTATTGTTATTATACTATGTCTTTATTTATTTTTGTTATGCTTTTATATATTACTTTGTGTAATATTTTTCTAAAATGCATTAAATATTTAAGTTGTTCAAATGAAGCAATTCAAACTGAGTCGAGTACTTTAACCAAACCGAACTCGAGTTACAAAAATAATTTGTATCGAACTCGAGTCGAGCAAATTCTTATCGAGCAGAACCGAGATGAGCTCTGATTCAAATTAATTCGGCTTGATTCTAACCCTAATAAATGGATTTGGGTGGAGTTGAGTTAAAGTTTCATGTTTCTCAACCCTAAACATAAATCCTTCAATTCAAAAAATGAATTTCATTCTTATCTCTCTCTAATTTTGGATTTCTTTGACTGAAACCTAACCTAGACGGAAGTACTCGACAAGCGATGATAGAGTTGCATTCGTGAGAGGTGGGCAAACAGAGTGAGGTAAGGCATAATGAAGGTGGTGATGTGTTTGTGAGAGTAGCATTGAGATTGGTAAAAATTGTAAGGAGAAACTAAAACGGTATCACTTAAGTGTCTAAGAGAAAAAACCGACACCCCAAACCTCATTTTTCAAGGTTTGCCTGGCCAACCGTCTAGCCTGACCCATTTGTTTGTCCTACTTACACTCATTTGGCCAACAAAACCGTGTTCTAATATTTGCAGAGAATAATTGATTCACACACTCTTAAGTCTTATCTTCCATTCATTTCCCTACAAAACTTAACTTACAAATAGACTCTCACTTGGGTAACACATTCAAAACAAAACAACAACAACTCGGGTAACAACTTGCTCATCGACACCTAACATTTAGAGAGTTCTGGGAGATATCCCTGCATCTCATCTCTGTTTAGAATTACTACAGCAATGGAAATGTTTTTATCCAAGAGATTTTGTCTATAAAGTAAAAAGATAAATCTATATTCACTCATTATTTAATTTAAAAAATATTGTGATCATAGCCCACTATAATTTTTTTGATAAACTCCACCATATAAGTTATAAACAGCTATACCTTAACTTATTCACTTTATTGCAATTAGTCTCACCTAAAACTTTAGAAGGACTTGTCCAAAAACAATTCAACACTACTTTGACATAAACTACATTTAAAAAATAAATCACTGCATACATTTTGGCTCAATGATTAATTTTGGAGGAAGTTGTCACAATGTTAGCAATAGAAAATATATTATTTGGTCAACAAAAATTTAGCTTACAAAACATTTTCTGGCTTGTTGCACCAGTAATCTCAATCTACTTGTTGATACACCTCACTTCTCCATATAATCATGTTGTCTATCAAAACTTTGTAATTGTCCAAAAATGTGAATAGACCTAAAGAATCACAAAACTATGTGGTTCAACTACTCATTTTATTTAAGTAAGATTCCCAACCATGGTTTACTAATTTATCTCCTTTATCCAGGACAATTTCTTTTTGGTCCTCTTGATATTGGCTCATCCTGCACAATGTTATAAATGTCTCAGCAATGCAATTGGAAAGATAGATAGTACACTTTCATGTCTTTCATATTGCGAGTTTTACTTCGACAAACACGAGTATCAAGGGAGAGGGAGGGAGAAGCTGACCTTGACAGAAGATTATTATCGGCAACACCTAACATCCTCACTGCCAATAACCCAGCATTAGTTGCATTATTAACAGCAACTGTGGCAACAGGAACACCTCTTGGCATCTGCACAGAAAACAAGTTTATATGAAAAATACTATAAATGATGTTTCAGCCATCAAGAGCAATTTTTAAGAGGGCCAAAAGCAAAGAAGCTGTACAGGACACACCAGTAACCAAGAAAATCTGACAGCAAGGCATCCCTCACTGACATACAATAAAAAGACGGCTCATTGCACGAGACTCCCACCTAGTGAGGCCTGAAGATGGAGGATGTATACAGCCTTACCCTCGCAAGTGAAGAGACTGTTTCCAGGATTTGGACGCATGACTTCATGTCACAAGGCAAACAATTTTACCGTTATGTCGAGGCTCACCCTCTTTCATTGACATACAATATTTAACCAAATATTACAATTCATAAATTATGATGACAAGTTCTAGATGGAGGAAATTATTTTTTAAGAGAGCAGGTTTAAGAAAGAAGGAATAATATACCACAATCATTCAGTTTTTTGTGAACTAACACATATGGCAGCTACAGAAAATCCTTCACTACAAGGATTTCAACCAATATTGATATCAAGCTTTTGAAATTAAGCAGTAACAGCAAATTTGTAATTCTCATAATTAGAAATGCAATCTTAGAACGCAAAACAATCAACTTGTAGAGCATGAAGAACTGGAAAGATATTGAATATTTAAACATCATTGAGAAATATACCTGGACAATTGACAAGAGTGAATCAACTCCATCCAGAGTAGAACCACGCACAGGAACACCGATAACAGGCAAGGGAGTAAGAGCAGCAACCATACCTGAGATATGAGAGCTTAACTAAGAAAGCATATAAGAGAATTGAAACTTAAGAAAATTATACAAAGCACACTTCAAGTAATTTACCAGGCAAGTGAGCTGCACCACCAGCACCAGCAATAATAACTTGTATGCCTAACTTATCAGCAGATTTGGCATAAGTAAACATCAATTCTGGAGTACGGTGTGCTGAAACTATTCGCACCTGAAATTTATTATATGTTTGCATGTGTAAGGATAAACAACTATATAAAGCATGGGCCCCAAACACAGAAATTGAAACAATTTGACCTCATAGGGCACACCAAACATCTCCAAGATTTCAGCAGCACTTTTCATAACTGGTAGATCTGAATCAGAACCCATTATGATGCCCACTCGTGGAGCAACTACATTTAACAAAAAAGCAAAGTTAAGTGCAAAAATCAACATTTTCACTTTAAATAATGTTGCTCTCCATTTTCCAAAAGTGTAGCATTTTTAGATATAAAAAAGATAAAGAACAAATTCACATAAAACAAAGATAATATACATAGTCAGTGCATATTTTGATGAACTGAGGAAAAGAATTGACAAAATTACAACAAGATGCTTCAAATATCATACATCCTAAGTTTAACAAAATTGGTTATATAGGTTAGGTGCAAAATATTCATTGAACCTAGCTACGCAGTTAATGCATATGAGATGATAATGAAGATATGAAATCAAGTTGACAATGGAAACCATATTTCTTCATTTCTCTAGCAATATAAGATGAATAAGTACAGAGATCAAATATTAGTGAAGAGAAGTTTTTTTCTCACAAACCTGCAGTCTTGTCATCTAATTTTTTCCCTTCCACAATAATTGCAAGATTACTTTCAATGTTTCCTAGGGAAGGCCCAACAATGGTGATATGGCCCATCTTCCGTTGCTTTCTCATCTCTGACAAATTATCATGACAGTGGTGTTACTTAAATTTGTCATAGTAGTAATCAAGAAACGACAAATGAGAGGGGAGGAATCAACATAAAGTTGCTACTTAGCCGGAAGTTCACCTGGCTTGTCATACCAATGAACAGTAGCCCCTGGGATAGTCAACGCCCTCTTGATCAATTGATGAGCTAATTGAAAACCGAGCTCCCCCTGAAATTATTGAAGTGTATTTCATTGAGTACAGACTTAAACAAAGGTAAAAAAGTCTATAAAGTCCATCCAGCTATGAATCAAGATTAAACCAGGAAAAAGTCAACCTTTTTTCTCTCTCAAATTCATGACTACAAAGAAGATTTTACATCCAATTTGATTTTCACACATCCAGACAATAGTTTAATTTCCAACTGGTTCACCTTTTTCACATGGATACAACAGAACCAACTAAATTACAGTTCATCCTTTACACTCATTGTAAGCATATAATGAAAAAAAATGATTCATTGGTAAACTTCACGGAAACATCTAATAATAACAACACAAACAACCCCAAGCTAATATAATAGCATCAATTCGACACCTCTTGTTCAACTTATACAATAAAGAAGGTAAAAGGAAAATAAATGGAAAGAAATGAAATTATGGTACCTCTTCTTCACCTAGTACATTGTACATGACAGCAGCTGGAGTTTTCATCAATGGATTACCAAGAGGAAGACCAACAACAGCTCGTAAATGGTTTTCATATTGTGAGGTATAGCAAGACTCAATCGTGTGATGCCCACTATTATGAGGTCTAGGTGCTACTTCATTCAATAAAATCTGTCAATAAAGTAATAACCACAGGCATAGTAATTATCAGGGCACTACAAAACAATAACGCATTCGCGATTTTACTAGTAAAAAAAGTGAATGCAGCTTTCAGAAAGAAAAAATATTGAAGCATATCCAGCGTTGATTAGGATATAAATTCACAACCTGTTCATCCTCTGTCAAGAACAATTCAACTGCAAACACACCAGCACCTTCTAGAGAGTTAACAGCATTGGAAGCAACTTCAGTGGCATGCTCTCTAATCTTCCATTTTACATCAGCTGGAGCTTTAACTATGTTACATATGTTGTCCCTAGAAGAAAACATAAATCCTTAAGCATATAATACAAGGAAATTGAGATACATTGCTGATTTATTTAAATTAGCACAACATATATTTTGAACTTCATAATCGATATGCAGTAAATCTTGCTTAAAAAATAAAATCTTCTGTATGCATGTTTTGCATGTTACCTGTGAATAGTTTCAACAACAGGATAGCATGAAATAGAATTGTCTCTTCCTCTCACCACAATGACAGCTAGCTCCTACCATTTTTTAGGAGCAAATATGTAAAAAAATTCATAAACTACAACCTCACAAAATTAAGAAGTTTTGCGAAACAAACGACATGCTTTAAAGTGGTTAAATAAATTGCATGAAATCACCAGGAAGTGCATCATTATACTTTATATCAGAGAAGAGAAGATTAATAGAAAGAGCATGTTTCAAGTGGTATAAGCCTAGGATGGCATTGTGATTACACCTAAAGATAATTCACACTTCGTGAAAGAGAAACTGTTTTGTTTTTGGTTGTTAAATTCTCTAGAGATTAGTGGATAAAAAAATAGGGCAACATTATCCGGTTGAGAAGCATAGTTATTAATAGAAACAATGGTTCTACAAAACTCAATAAAATTATCATAGCTATCCATACTATTGGGAAATAAGTTTCACATCGTCTGTCTCATTCTCCTAGGCATGGTTTAAATACCTAATGGGCTACTCATCTCATTGTCAATTGGTTTTAAGATGGAATCTTAACATGGTATTAGAGCCAGAGTCCAACTTCTCTCCGACTATCATGGGCCATAAGATGCCCTTTCGTCATGGGTCAAAGGTAACCCTTTGTCTGGAATGATAGACTTTTGTGGAGGGGACGTGTGGGGAATTAAATCCCACATCACCTGTCTCATTTCGTAGTCGTAGTTTAAATACTTGTTGGACTATTCCTTTCATTGTCAACTGGTTTTGAGATGGCTTAAAGGATCCATATCACTTTCCATAATACAAGTAATGGTGATTCATAAAATGGAAAATCACAAAAGAAAAAGAAAATATCATCAACAATCAATGACATATTTTAGATATTGACCTTAACAAAAGGTGCCCATTTTTCAACATATAAACCACGATGAAATCCTCCAAGAGCTGCAAAGTTGAGGATAAAAGTTAAAGAATAAGTAAAAAGGAATGTGCACATATTAAATGGGCAGAAGTTAACTCAAAATTAAGTTTTTTTGTTTTCATTTTCTCCTCAAACAAAGAAAACAAGATACACCTGTTCAAAAAATACTTACCATCCACAGCAGAAGAAAGATCTTCTTCGCTTTTAGCAACAGCGTTTCCTCGCCCATCATACGCTAATCTCCTACTCTTTATCATAAGAGGATAGCCAAAGAGTTCCCCTGCTTTCTTAGCACCTTCAAGATCATCTATCTGTTCAATGTATTATTCACATATCTTCAATTACTACCCTAAAGATGCATATTTAAGTACTATTAGAACTTGAAACCAACAAACACAGTACAAACCTGCATAAATTCAGGAAGCGGAATGCCATGCTGAGAGAAGTGAACCTTTTGCAAATACTTATCCTGTAATATGTAAAAAATTGCATCAAGGAAATCATTATGGAAACAAAATTCTTAGTATCTTTAAAAACTGTTAAAGTATGAAAGTTAATACTTAATAGTTTATGTGAGTAATTCCATTATATAGATTGCTAGCTGTACTGAGTTCTCTTGGATTCACAGTGCACGCATCTCTTGCTTACTCAGCGATAGGTGTTTTGGTTAGTTAAGTTTAGTATTAGGTATATAAACCTGAAAGCAATGTCTCTAATCTATCATAATATAATGCAGATTCGTTTGCATCTCTCTCTCCTTTCACTCAGTTGTTCAACTTTTAATATGTCAACGGATTTCAAGCTTACTACTAACTATTATTCTCTAATGTGTCAGTGTAAACTAACTAGCTTAGCTAGTTAGTTTACAAGCTTACTACTAACTATTATTCTCTAACACATACTTTGAATTTCATCCTAATGTCTGGTATGTGAAAACCTCTGGTTAATAAACAAATTCTAATTGAAGGGTCTTTCACGCCTGATGGTCTCTGCATTCCACTGCCTTCCTAGTCCAAGTCAAACTGGTTCTGGCACTGGCTTTCTCTATGTAACTTAGTTGCTTCATGTAAGCCTAGTGTGGGTTCAATTTCTAATGCATTCAATCCCATGCAAAACGTGAATAAAGTGCCCTCCTCTGATAATTTGTGCCTTTGTGGTACTGTAGATTAGGCCATCCCAATGAAAATGTTGTTACTGCAGTCCTTGAAAAGTGTAATGCTTCTCATATCAGTAAAAATGTTTTTACTTTTGCACTGCATGTTGCTTTGGCAAGTCTCATAGACTACCAATCATCCACCTCAACTATTGTGTATGCTCATCCCTTTGAACTGTCGTATCTAGATCTATGAGGAATACTGGGAATATATGTTCATCCCTTTGGACTTGCTGTTGTATCTACCCATCATCCACTTCCACTATATGTAACTTTACTTATTAAAGAACAAATCCGAAATAATTCCCATTTTAAGCAGTTCAAAAACATGGTGGAAGTCCAGTTTCAGATACCTATCACCTATCAAAGCTGTCCAGTGGTGAATTTTACCCCTTCATGTGATATGCCTTCATACACATCACTAAAATGGTAGAAAGGAAAACAAATTGTTGAAACAGTGATGGATTTTCTTCCCAAAGCCTCTATTGCTCCATCCCAATGAAATACTGGAAATATGCCTTTACCACTGAAGTATACCCAAGAAAGCAAAAACACTTCATAGTAGTAACTATGTCCGTGTCAAACACGTATCTATATTAGACACTCCTAAAAATATTATATAACATTTTTTTTTCTGTATTCCCGTATCTGTCATATCTGTATCCGTGTCATGTCTTTGCTTCCATGAGTATACTTTAATAATAAGATGCGCTCCTCTGTCCCCTCACCCCCCTTTGCATTTTGCAGAGCTCAAATAAACTCCAGGTTAAACAACCTTGTGTTTAAGGGATAATATTAGAGTATGATAGTTACTAGTCATGTTAGTAATAGCATTATGTACATTGCAAGTTGTACTACAGTTCTCTAGGGTTTAAAGTCCAGCACAGTGCATGCACCTCTTGCTGACTCAGCAAGAAGTGTTTCTTGGTTTGGGTTACTATTATCAGGCATATAAACCTGAATGCAATGTTCAAATCAATCATTAATCATAATTAGTTTCAGATTAACTTTGCATCTCTCTCCCTTTTCTCGCCATGTTAAACGTTTAATGAAAACAAAAAATTTAAAGAACAAAGTCATAAAAATAACAAAACTCAAAATACGAGGACATATGAAACACTTCTGATGTAAGATATGAAAAGGCCATAATACTTTAAGCGCGGGTTGGAAATATCCAGTTGTTTATTTTATCGGTTAACTGTGTATATGAATACAAGTATGGCAAGATATTACCTGAATAATTCTTATAGTAGAGGCTTTGGGCTGGCAGTCAACACCTTGTTTCTCAAGTTTTTCCAATGTAGCAACATCAACATGTTCAATTTCAACAGTCAATACTCCACATCTAAAAACACCATATCAAACCAGCATGCACATTATTTATAGTCAGTGGTCAAATTCAAAAGAACATTTCTTGCACAAAACTTGAACCTCTTTGCGAACTCCTCCACTGTAGCACTATCGTCAAAGCTTCCAACCATATGATGATAAGACAGGGAACTCGCCGGACAGTTCTCCTGTGGATCTAAAACCACGACTTTAATTGCCAGCTGAGAAGCAGCTTGACATAGCATGCGGCCCAGTTGACCTCCTCCCAAGACCCCAACAACTATTTCAGATACTCCGTGGACAGGTGATTCATCACTCCTACATACATACACAACACGGTCAAAACTTGCTCAGTATCGAAAACTTGAAAATTAAGTGGATACTTGGAAGAGCTTATCAGGAGTTTATTTAGACTTATGAGAACAGCCTATGACAAATAAGTTCATGAAAATTCTATAATCTCTTTTTAGCTTATTTCAAACAAAAAAAAATACATTTTCTTATTGTTTTTTATTTTTTACCAACAAAAAAATGTTATCGAATAAACACTTAATTAAGGTATTTAGCCAAAAGCGCCATACAAATCTTATATTTGCTTACCTTAATTGGGAGAAGGCTGAAAATATTGTCAAAACAAGTTTAAAACAAACCCCATTAGTAAAAAGGCAAAATTTATCCTCATAAAAACAACAATTCACCATTCACATACACAACACCATGGTGGAAATGTAATGCCCTTTTTTTGGGTTGAGATTTTTAGTTCCAGACTAAAAAATTTATATTTTTCTCGCTAAGTGGGAAAGGATGAAAAGGGTCATTCTGAAAACAATTAAACAACAAAACCCATTAATAAAAATGCAAAATTTAACCTCATAAAAGTAAGAATACGGAAGAAGCACCAACCTTAGAGAAACTTCATCATGTGGTGATGCTTGACAATAGAGACGAGGCTGTTGAAACTGCTTCTGCTTCATCTTCAATGGAAGACTTGGTTGGTCCATGTAAAAGGTGAGAGAAGAGGTTATGTTAGTAGAAGGATAATGAGAAGGTTTGAAGGCAAAAGCCAAAGTGGTGGTTTGGCCTGGTAACACTGCACGCGCACTGTGAAGCATACTCACTCAAATCTCAAACAGCCTCTGTATGAATGAATCAATGCCTAACGCAACCTAAACACAAAAATCTCATTTAGCTTAGAGGGAAAACCGAAAGAAAACGGGTTCCAATTAAATATATATAAAAAATGTTATCATTTTTTGGTTAAGAATATTTTGGAACTGATAAGGAATATATACATTACCTTTAGGGTGTCAATAGAATGGTGTGTGTGTGGTTCAGCTTGAGCTTGGGAAAGTGAATGATTCCGAAATTCTTGCTTGCTTCCTTCTCTCCCTGGTTTAGCCGTCAAGGATTTATTTTTCACTCACAAGTCTTGTGCTGTTTTATCGAAACTAGTCTTTTTTGGGTACAATTCTAGGAGGGTGGACATCTGCTATCTAAAATAGTGTGTTATTGCTTGACCGGGTAAAAAAATAATTAACTATTAAAATTTTAATTTAAATATATTTTTTCAACCAATCACAAATTACGAACAGTAATACATGGAGTAGCACATTTTGTGATACAACACATGTGCTTAATGTATCCATTTACTCTAATAATTTAAAAACTTAGCTTTGACTAAATGATCCTCTCTTCAGAAAACTAGTTATTTTTGTTTAATATTATTTTTAATCTTTTGTTTTCTTATCCAAATTTATTTTTTAAAAAAATTATAATTTTGAATCTTCATAAATACTTCAATTATAATTGGCCCAATTTCAAATTGAGATTTTGTTCTACAATGGTGTAGATCCACTATCACCACACACAATATAGTCATGTATGGGTGCTATTTTGCAGATTGCTAAAGTTACTCATCTGTTGTCATACACTTTGTGTTATTGTATGTACCATAAACTTATGATTGGTCAGAAAAAATATATTTAAGTTAAAATTTAATTATTAAATATTTTTTGACCAATCATAAATTCATGACACATGGAGTGGGACAACTCCCACTACTAAATCCCTCTATGCTCAAAACATGACTTTGGTGTGCGACCACATTGTGTTGGATTGCAATCGAGAACCATCCCACATTGAGGCACCCTAATCATCCAAAATCCTAGAGTTACCTTGTGTCCAAGTGACAATAAGGTATAAGGAATGTGAAACACTTTATGGTTCTAATTATCATTTGTTTGATAAGGACAAAAATGATAAGAACCATCATGCTTGACAAAGAATAATGAGTGACCACTAATGTGTATTATCTTAAAACATTCTGGCCTGAAAAACTTAACGAAAGTTTGAACAAACATCCATTATGCTCCTACCTTCCTTCTTTTGAAGTAAGATCAAATATTTAACACTTTTCATAATGCAAAATAGATGGAATATTCATTGCAAAAGAGCTCAAAATATGGATGTACACCCATATATTCGAGCGAAGTTGAGAAGGCCATATCTCTAATTCACCATGTTAATTAGAAAATTAGTACATTAAAACCAAACTCAAAATTTGAGGAAGACATGAACAAAACATCATTAGGAAATATGGACATGAGAGATTCATCCTCCTCGAAAAGATCCTTTACGACGGTGCTAAGAGGTTTATTTGGTGTTTTGCTCCTCTTAAGGATCCTAACACAAGACAAGACCATATAGTTCCAATAAATCGATGTACTTAGATCATATTGAAATATCTCGTCAAGATAAATTAATAGTTGATCGACATGAGGATTAGTTCCTTTTTTAGTCATCACCAAAAAAGACCTATTAGATAAAAAAGATAGTTTTGAGTCATATCCTCACTCCACTCATTAGAAGGTAAACTACTCATTTTCATCTACCTTCTTACAAAAATGGTTTTGAAAGTGGTATCTCATAAATAAAAAATCATCTTTGAGAACCTTCCCACCTTTCATCATGTATGATAAGCAAAAACCGTCAAGGTTTCAAAATTATCAATACTCCCCTCACCCGTACTCTCATTATCTAGAGTCATTATATTAAAAAGTAAGAAATAATACCTAATTGACATTAATGAAAGTCAAGATAGATAGGAAGTTGGAAGGAAAAGCTTCACACTTTAGTTAACATCACAAACTAAAGATAATTAAAAACAAATACATTTTAAATTATGAACCAGCTAACAAAATATACGAATTATCAATGTTTAAACATCAATTATATAAGACAAAAAGTATTATAGCTTAAAAGTGTATTACTATATCATCTCAAAGTAAATCTTTTAATATCATCCAAATTACACAATGTTTGACATAAATTATATAAAATATAGATTAAGGATATAATTTATCTTATAGTTTAGTATCCATTTTTGAAATCTAGATATTACCTAAAGTATATTTTGTATATACATAAAAGTAATTTTTTTATATACATGACATGATAACGTGTAGGAACTCAACTATTTATCCAAATTTATTGATAAAAATAAAGAATTTTCTAAACATTATAATGTTATTTATTATCCAATTATAAACATACAATATATGTCCTAATAAATTGAGAGTTTAACTGTATAAAAAAAAAAAAAAAGAGGGCCTAACATGTTAAATATATATTTAAAAACAAAAAGGAGGGTTAGCTTGGAATTGGACAAAACAGTAATTCCGATAAAGCAAAGAAAAGATAGAGTTAATTCGTTTGACCTAAATACCCTCTTTTTGTGGCTAGCACCAAACCTGTATTTCCCTTCTCAACCCTCATATGCGATGCTTCTGCTACCCCTCTAATTCTCATTCTTCCTCTCTTCTCCTCACCCTTCTTCCCCTTTTTCCGATTTTCTCCATCTTCTTTTC
Source organism: Lupinus angustifolius (assembly GCF_001865875.1). Taxonomy (NCBI): domain Eukaryota; kingdom Viridiplantae; phylum Streptophyta; class Magnoliopsida; order Fabales; family Fabaceae; genus Lupinus; species Lupinus angustifolius. The sequence continues at coordinate 7,381,953 of NC_032012.1, forward strand.
CCCGCCATTTTCTTTCAACCACTTTTCAAATTCTTCTTCCTTCTCCAGCCCCAAATCACAACAAACCCTTGTTCTTTCTTAGATCCACTTCTTAGTGCTCTCAACTCTTGATTTAGTGTTTTTTTAGCATTGCCCATGTTCTGTTTTTGTTCCTTTATGATTCACAGACTACGGTTTGTTACCTTTTGAGCTAAAGGTGGAAGTTTTCAGGTAATTACACTGTGATTGTTGTTTTTTTTAATATTGTAGTTATGAAATTTTCACGAGTTTTAGTAAATTCTACATTTTTAATAGTCAATTCAATTCTGGGTTCTGAGTGTGATTTTATGTTTTCATGAAAGTTTGTATTTTTGATAATTTACATGTAGTCCCACATTACGTTTCCTCTCTCTATGGGTTATATCTAGTTATAATTGAGTTAGCTCAGTCTTAAGTTAAGCTCAAATAATTTTTATAACTTGGGTGGCTAAGGTTATTTGAGTTTCTCATGAGTGGTACACATTCTATGCAATAGAAAGGTGCAGATGGTGATTTTCATTGCGTCCTTTAGTTCATCTAGTTCCATTTGTTTTTGACATGGTTAAGAATGAATAGAAGTATGTGTAGTACTAGAACCTGCTAAGGGTGGAATATTTGTCATGTATTGGAAGTGGGGTACATGAAGAAAGGAAAGAAAACTAGAAAATTAAAAACCATGCAGAAATAATTGAGTTGTTTGATATGTTCTTTGTTAAGCGGTTGGTTACTTATATGATCTTCACCTGTTTTCTTTCTAGCTTTTAGTGATGCGTAATTGCATACAGTTTAGGACCGACGTAGGATTAATATGGTTTGTCTGACTTGTGATATGTTTGCAACAGTGTCTCAGCCACAAAGCAGTTGTTTGTAAGTTGAGCAGCAGTTCTTGTTGTTATTATACAGTGGTATATATCTTCGATGGCTAACCATGATTTGATACTTGGTCAAAATCACAATAGACCACTTGGCCATGACCAACAACTGGTGCTGGGTCACAATCATAATTTGGACCTCAGCCAGAACCATGCACTGGAACTAGGATCAGCTCATGAACATCATTTGGATCTAGGACAAACCCATGATCATGAACTGGACTTGGGACATGACCATGAATTTGGATTAGGACAAAACCATGGTGAAGAAGGTGATGATATTGACACTTATGGCCATGAGCATGATCTAGTCATGGATCGAAAACCTGAGCATGATGACGGGGAGTTGTCCCTTCCTGGACATAATCATGAGTTGGTCCTATCAGAGAACAATGATTTGACGGTTTCAGAAAACCAAGAAGTTGATGGGAACATGGACCTGGCCATGGTTCATCACCAAGAAATGGGCATTGATTCTGCCGATGAAATGGGACTTCAACAGTCACATCTTGTGGTATGTTGCACACCCCCTGTAATTCAGGTGCGTACAGTTTCTGTAAGTCCTAGTTATGAATTGTCAGTGGGGCAAGAATTCCCTGACGTGAAGAGTTGCCGGAGGGCATTGAGGGATACAGCAATTGCTCTTCACTTTGAGATGCAGACTATAAAATCTGACAAGACCCGGTTTACTGCTAAGTGTGCAAGTGAAGGATGTCCGTGGCGCATTCATGCGGCAAAGCTTCCAGGGGTTCCAACTTTTACTATTAGGACAATCCATGAAAGTCATACATGTGGAGGCATTTCTCATCTTGGCCATCAGCAAGCCTCAGTTCAGTGGGTTGCTAACTCTGTGGAGCAAAGGCTGAAGGAGAACCCTAATTGCAAGCCAAAGGAGATATTGGAAGAGATTCATAGGTCTCACGGTATCACCTTATCGTACAAGCAAGCATGGAGAGGCAAGGAGCGTATCATGGCTGCAATGCGTGGATCTTTTGAAGAAGGATACCGCTTGCTTCCACAATATTGTGAACAAGTGAAACGCACCAATCCCGGCAGTATTGCATCTGTTTATGGAAATCCAACTGATAATTGCTTCCAACGTCTCTTCATCTCCTTCCAAGCATGCATATATGGCTTTTTAAATGCTTGTCGGCCGCTCTTAGGGCTTGATAGAACATATTTAAAGAGCAAGTATCTTGGTACATTACTTCTTGCTACTGGATTTGATGGTGATGGGGCTCTCTTTCCTCTGGCATTTGGTGTTGTTGATGAGGAGAGTGATGATAATTGGATGTGGTTTCTGTCTGAACTTCGTAACCTGCTTGAGATCAACACTGAAAACATGCCTAGGCTCACAATTTTATCTGATAGGCAGAAGGGAATTATCGATGGCGTGGAAGCTAATTTTCCTACTGCTTTCCATGGGTTTTGTATGCGTCACTTGAGTGACAGCTTTCGTAAGGAATTCAATAACACCATGCTTGTTAATTTTTTATGGGATGCAGCTAGTGCTCTTACTGTAATTGAATTTGAAGCAAAAGTATTGGAGATTGAAGAGATATCACAAGATGCTGCATATTGGATTCGGAGAATTCCACCTCGTTTGTGGGCTACTGCTTATTTTGAGGGGCAGAGGTTTGGTCATTTGACAGCTAACATTGTTGAATCTTTAAATACTTGGATACTGGAGGCCTCTGGTCTTCCAATAATTCAAATGATGGAATGCATTAGAAGACAGCTAATGACTTGGTATAATGAGCGCCGAGAGACCAGTATGCAGTGGACATCAATACTTGTACCTTCTGCTGAGAGACGTGTCGCAGAGGCTCTTGAACGTGCACGTACATTTCAGGTTCTCCGTGCTAATGAAGCCGAATTTGAAGTTATATCCCATGAAGGAAATAATATAGTTGATATCAGGAATCGCTGCTGTCTTTGTCGTGGTTGGCAGCTCTATGGATTGCCATGTGCACATGCTGTAGCAGCACTTCTTTCCTGCAGGCAAAATGTCCATAGATTCACAGAAAGTTGTTTTACTGTTGCAACTTATCGGAAGACATACTCACAAACCATACATCCAATTCCTGATAAATCTCTTTGGAAGGAGTTGTCTGAGGGGGATGCCAATGCGAGCAAAGTTATTGAAGTTAGTATTAACCCTCCTAAATCACTCAGGCCACCTGGTCGACCAAGAAAGAAGCGAGTTCGTGCAGAAGATCGTGGCCGCATTAAGCGAGTGGTTCATTGTAGTCGATGCAATCAAACAGGTCACTTTAGAACCACATGTGCAGCTCCCATCTAAGTTGCAAAAGGTTCCAGGTTATTGTTTTATTTAGGCTTGATAGCTTAGAGTGGCAAGTAAGTGATGTATTTTATTTTATTTACCAGATATTAATGTGAATTAAATTATGACAGACACTACCTCAATAATTAGCGTTGTTCAATAGTGGCATGATTTTTGTTTCTTAGTTTATTTTTTTATTAGGATGATTGTACCTCAAAATTTCTTAGAGGTGTTAACCTATGTTTCATTCAGTTTATGAGTACCATTTTCTGAAGTAGTGTTTGTTTTTCTCCTAGTTTGGATGTTTTCTATTTGTAAGGGTTTCTTTTTGTTGAAGTTACTACAGTGCTGCAAAAAAATAATAGTATTTAGGTTCTGCTCAGAAGTACTCGAGTTGTGATGAAAAAAGAGCAACGTGCAACATTACTGATAAGAACCATTAATCAAATTGTGTTACAACTTACCACCATAGAAAAAGAATAGCAAAAATGTAACTAATATAATCACATAATGAAAAATGTAAATAGATTATAAAGGCTTTGCCTTAAAAAGAAAAATGAAGGTGGCTGAAGTTTGTGGCAATGTAAAAAGTCTGTGTGATCCTTGTACTTGACTGAAGTAGAACGCTCCTCAACTTGCTATGGGTTAGAACCATGTTAATGCATTTTCCCTCATTTTTTTCTTTCTATTTCGAAGGCTATCTTATTCTCTTGGTAAGTTTTAAATTATGAGGATAACTTTATAGTAGTTTCAGGGATTTCTGACGCATTATTATCACAATTCTGGTGGCAGAGAATATCAGCAATTTACCAACAATATCAATCAAGCTTTTATCATATTAGGTGGACTCAATTACATGGATACATGGATTGAATGATATCATAATACTCATAAATTATGTTCATTTACAAAATATTAATTTGTAAAATATGGAATTTCCCAACCTTTAACAAAACTTCTTTTGCTCTTGATTTATATAGTTGAGCGAGTAATTTAAAATCATTGCATACAGTGCTTTTGTATATTATAGTCCTTTTGTATTGACACTTTAAACTGAAAAAAATAAACAGTCAGCTTAAAAATCATATAACCATCATCTTGTATGTGCACTCAAGAAATACAATATAAAGTGATAATTTAAGAAACTCTATCCTCTACAACTTTGACCACTCATTGGTGCCTTATCATTGTAACTTCACGACCCTTTTCCCACGGGTATGCACTTAAACAATTATCTATTTGGTCCCTCTATTTAAGAATCTATGAATGCAAACAATGCAAAAGAATCAGAATATTAACTACAATAGTTGGACATTGGCCAGCCTCTCCTATGTTCTGTCATTTCTTGTCATCAGTTGCTGCTTCTGATTCAGTTGTGTTGGCAGGAGCCATCAGCTTGTCAAACTTGTCAGATTTTCCCAGCACAATCTCAATCTACAAAATCAATAAAATGAGGTAAACCATCCATGGCAAAGTAAAGGAAAACGTTTCTTGAGTATCAAGATAGGGACACTAAACAAGAGTTCTTTCCTTTTTTTGTTGTAGAAAGAAGGCGTTAGTCTAGTGGTGTAAGACACCGCTAGATCCCCAGGATGATCAAAAGGTTAAGAGTTCGACACACCCTAAAGTGGATTAGTTCCTTGCCCAAAAAATATGATATACTCACCTTTGCTTTCTGCACCATACGACCTTTGTTCTCATCTTTCATGCCAACGGTAGAGGTCAAAACTTCTGCTCCATAACCCAACAATAATTGATTAGAATAGCTACAATCATCATGTAAATAAGACCAATGGTAAATAAGAAGAAACCTCACTCTTTTCAGTGGCAAGGCCATTGTTCTTCAAAATCTCAGCAATTGTGACAACTGTAGTTATAGCTGTACAAGTACATGTCAACATGTATGAAGAATATATATAAGTTGGACTACAAAGTAAGGAATAGATGATGCAAAGCACATTTGCTTATTTGATATAGAATACTATATCAGGTGGAGAAAATGGGAGCAAACTCTTTGTTTTCAGTATCAAACATATAAAGTTTAACATCAATTATTATTGCTATGGCAGCCATAAGTCTTTTTTTTATACAAAACGATTACAATGAGAGGCTAATTGTAAATATACTCTTGTAATGCACAAACATTAAAAACAAAAGAATCCTTACCCCACAGTAAAATTAATGACATGGTGGATCAATCACTCCGTGAATGTTGTTTCAATAGAAACAAAATCCCCTTATACATATCAGTTCTGTTATGTGCACAACATGTTTAGATAATATTTGAGATAACAACTCGATATGTTTTCCACTTTACCTTGAAACACACGTAATTGTCAATATTTACCTACATATACGTCAGAGGTGGCAAATTTATTCATAATCCAAAATCCATCTAAATCCATATGTTAGAACTAATGGACTTAAATGAATATAATCCAATGGATAGTGTAGATAATGGATGGATTCAAATTCATCCATTATATCTAATGGATACCATGAGTATTATATCCATTTGGATGACTACCTAATACATCCAAAAAATAAAAACATTTTTTTTCAATTAATTCAATATTAATATAAAAAATCTCTCTCGTCTGTATAACAAGACAATTCTACACCCATTACCAAAGTTGAAAATTGAAATAGTGATTTTAACGTTTCATTTGTACTGTTATAATATTGGTTTCATTCTTTATTTTTTCGTTATGCACCAAGATATGGTTAGAGTCATATAATAGTATATATTGAAATATATTCTCTCATAAAATCACTTATGATACTAATTAATTCATTAATGCTCAAATCATAATGGTTGAGAATTACCTTAAAAATATATTGTGACATGTACTCTATAATATAAATTATTATATAAATTATTACACTTAATGCTAGTTTTTATTTCCATATATATATAGGTTATGAGTGTGAAGGCAATGGGGATAATTTGAATTGATTTTTTTTAAATTACTTTTTAAAAGTGTTTTTATTTTTAAAATCACTTTTTAAAAGTGTTTTAAAAAAATATTTTTTAATTTTTTTAAATTGATATTTAAAAATGTATGTTAAATAATAAATTTCAAAAAAGAAATTCTTCAAATAATGCTTTTTAAGAAGGTTTAGTTCAAATTGAAAAATCCATCTAATCCATTAAAATGGTATATAGATAGAATTGATGGATTAGGATTTATTGGATATGGATGAATTGAATAATTTAAAAAATGTAATGTAATGGATTGATGAATAATTGTTTATCTATCCACTAGGATCCAAACTAAATTCATCCAAATCCATCCAATTGACATACCTAATTTACATAAGTAAAATGTTGTCTCAATGTTACCTAACAATGTTACACAAAAAATATTTTTCCATAGACAAAACTTGTCAATGAAGAAGTGATGATAATATAGATATGACAGAAGCAGCAGCCAACGTTAAAAAAAGCACAAAATTCAAAGAGGGCCAAATAATAATCAAATATAAAAAAAACATTGGGGATGCAGAAGATTGACGTGTAAAATACAGAAAGTTGCACTCAGCTTATATACCGCTTATATTTTTCTTGCAATACACGGAATAAGAAGGGTGTTTTTGATTTTGATCAGAAGGAAAAAAATGAAGGGAAATACAAGTGTAGGAGAAAGAATTACCCATTCCAAGAGCAGAGAGCTCAACCTCATTGTGCTGCTGTATATACCTCTGCATCAAATGGCAAACAAAAAAACTATTACCCCTTATTAACACCTGATCAATGATGTATTAATCAGTAGTTAATACTTAATACCTATATTGAATAAAAAAAGTAATATTAAAAAAAAAAAGGACGACCAAATGTAAGAGACTCCGATTTAATGGAGTATGAAGAAAGTAATATTAAAAATATGATCCATAACACGAGACTTCGACTCAATGAGGCCTGAAACGTCAAAGACAATACATGCATGTATAAAAGTGGAGAGACTATTTCGATAAAAACACCTTCCTAACAATCCATATCATAAATGGTTTAAAAATATTAATGTGGTATGATAATTTTTGTTATATTATTATACTAGGCAAGGATAACGTTTCTTCTTTTCCTCGAACAAGCTCAATTAACCATTCATAAATCAAAATTTCAAACAAAACGGAATACATTTGACCAGATTATTATTATTATTATTAATAATAATAAGAACTAATCAATAAAAGGGAAAAGAATTAGAAAAAAATAAAAAATAAACATTATAATGTATACACACCTTGGCAAGGTTGACATAAAAGAAAAGAGGTTTCTTGGTGTTGGAAACCTGAATTCTATTCTTGTGGTTTTCAGTGTTATTGTTTGCAGTTACAGGAGCTGCAACAGGAGGGTCAGGAGTAACATCTACGGTTGTTGTCATTATTATTATTATTGTAATCTAATGATGATTAATCTCTCTACAATGATAAAATTGCTGAATTAGTTAGAGCCTAGTTTATATAGAACATTACTTTTAAAACATACCCAATAAAAATATAAGAACATGTGGCAATGTGTGAAGAAATGTCGCCGTAGTAAAGTGTAAAATTAGTTTGTTAGTTACTTAATGGTAGCATATGAGAGTTTAGGTGGTAGGGAGAAATTATGGGATCTGCAATGGACCTATTCTTCTGCTCCTAAATCACATGTTAAGGGTCTAGTCTTTTGTTTTTTTAGGTGACCGGTTACTTCACTAGGGAATTCTATGTTCAATTATTTACCATTCACTTGTCATAATATCATCCACTATTTTCTTTTAAGAATTAATAATGATTAAAACTGAATAGTAAATAATCGATTTACATTCTATGAAACTTTTTACATTTTTTTCTGAAGAGTGAGACTTAATAAGTGGATTCTCCTTCTCCTTGTCAAGAACAAGAGTCCCCTGCTAAACAATCCTCTGATTAAAAAATTCATTTATATTAAAAATCAATTATTTTTAATTACAAATTAAATTTTATTAAATAATTTAACTTCAACACATTAATTTAGAGGTGATTGATAGTAAATAAAATTATATATAGAAAGAGAGAAAAATGTATAAACTCATAATGTAAGAGTTTTATATTGTTTATCTATCGTCCACTATTTATTTTTAATTATCATTAATTCTTAAAAAAAGTAACACAATAAATATAGATAATACATTGGCTATATATAAATTTTTATATGAACAGTATAAAAATATTACACTCATAATGATATAGAAAATGGAAAATAATCGGTAGAAGAAGGCAAGGGTGATATGCACCGGGGGCAGGGAAAAACTAATTATATTAGTGCTTATACAAATTGTTCTCATGCAGATATGAGAATATCCTTCAAAAAAAAAAAGATTTATATATAATTAGTACAATATCTATTATTTATTTATATTAATTTGTTTAAAACATCAATAATATTCATTCATTATTAATGCATATATTTTTTTCATTTTAAAAATATACTATTACCCCTCCACATGAGAAACTTTATACTAATGATATGCACACGTGCAAAATTAATTTCACATTTTATTTGCAAAGCCCAGTGGCTCATGCAGCAGAGCAAAGAGTCCCAAAAATTGTGACTTGTGAGTATCTGTTTTGACACTTGTTGTAAGTTGGCCACATTAATGTGGTGGTCCAGACAAATTAATATCAATCACAATATATTTATCTCAATTCCCAATGGAAGATGTTGCATTCCCTTAATCAACTTTGCTTCTTTTATATGATCCCTCAATATATATGTGTAGTCATATAAATGTAGGGTTTATTTCCAGTTTTTCTACACGTGTAGCAGTTGTAGGACCAAAAAAATTTGGTTCTTGTAATTACATCAAGTGAACCCACACTGCTTTTTTTGTTGCATGAGGAGTCCCTTTCTTTGTGATAAACTCATGGCCAAAGGGAAAGCATTGACCAGTTACATAAACCTACCACTGGCCTAACTTCACCAAATGATTATTAAACACACAAATTAAAATAAATTTTGGTGTATTTTTGTCTGAATAATTACTATATGCAACTCTGCTCAATGCTCCAGATTAAATAATGTAAGAATCATGTCTCTCCCACATTATGTTAAGAAATAAATTAAAGCCAATCAATGTTGTAAATTAACGATGGTAATGTGGAGTCTGCATGATTTCAAATATTAGTCAAACACCAAATCAATGTATTGGACGAGGAAACTATTGGAGTTCCATTATGAGTGGGCATGAGAAGAGTGAAAGTCAAAACACATATCATGTCCCGAACAAACTTTAGAGCATTAGTTTCATGAGTATTTTTCAACTTATAAATTATTTCACTTCTCGATCTCCTCATATCTAATATGAGACTTCACACTTGAATAAACTCAACAATCTACATTTCTCAAATGTGGATACCACACACTTTTCGGCCTGCTCCTCTTTAGTGTTTTAGCCGAACCATCAACTCTAATACCACTTGTAAGGAACAAACTAACAATCAAATAGCAAAAGAGAATAAGGATAAGTGAATACAAGAAATTTGATAATGATTTTTAACTGACTGTATTTACGTATTAGAGAATTAATATTTGCATTTAGTAATTGTTTTCCTTATTACATTAAATTTACACAATATATATATATATAGTTATCTACCTTAATCCATTACATCAGCTCAAATTCATAAGTGGTGAGAAAAGTCCATTAAATATGAGCTATTAAACAAAACAATGATATCATGGGATGTGTTTGATTGTTGATGGATGTACAGTGAAACTACCCAAATAGTTATGATTGTTTCTATTAACAATCTATTTTTATTGTAGATAAAAATTCACAGTTTTTAATGATGCACGATTGAATAATTATAGGAACAAAGAAAAGTTTATAAAAATTATAGGAAAAAGAATGTGGAGGCCAATGTTTTTTTGTTAGTGAGAAAAGTTCCTGTACAATTTTGTGATTATTTTTTAATTGTATAACTCCCTTCTTAACATTGAGACAATTACATCTCTTTCGGTGGAGAGATTAAGAAGGTGAGTGATCTATTGGCCATCAAGCGTGGGGCACGCACAAAGTTGATGAATCTTGAAAAACTCAATAGGAAATGGTTTTCTCCACCTCTAGAATTATCGTTTCTAATTAAAAAGAAAATTATCAATTTGTTCAATAAAAATTTCTTTGACCCAATTTGTACTCGACTGAAGTAAAGTCAATAAGTAGTCCTTGAAAATTTTGATATCGAAAAAATATCCAATAGCTCCTAAAGATTTCTTCTGTTAGAGAAAATTATCTCATGGATCAAATGTTTTGAAAATTCAGGTTAAAGTGGATGAGTTAAAACTTTCAACTATCAAATCGTCCTATAAAAAATCTCTAAAAATTATTCTGCCATTTTTTTCTTTTAGAGCCAAATTATCTCATGGAACTTTTTTTATAACTATGGGATTATTTTATTTACTTAAAGGTCAAGTTGGGTGGACCATAAATTTTGGACTAAAAATGAGTTTAATTATTCTAAAACTCATCTTTTTGATAAGATTCATTCTATAACTATTAGCTCAGATTTAACGCTGCGATTATATCTTTTATGAATAAAGATCTGTACTAATGAAGAATAAATAATAAAAAATAAATTAATATGGTAATATATTTGTATCTTTTTATTTATAATGAAGTAACACTTTTATTATTAGAAACACGAGCAAAATCAAATATTTAATCTGTCTATAGAGAATCTTCTTATCTTTTATATATAAATATGCACGTTTACCGACACATACAACATAAAAAGCCAAACTTCCTATGGACAAGTTGGAAGGATTCGTAGGGTTATGGGACCATGGTTTGAGTCATGTACTGTCGGTGCAATTAAAAACAAAAACCGAAAGTTAGCTAGCAAGATTGAAAAAATAGTCTAAATTATTAATAGTGCAAGTATCTTTTCTTATTTTACTTCGTTTATAATAAAAATGAAATTTTAGTCCACAATTGTACCTTGTTATATCATAAAGAAATAAAAAACTTTCTACATGAGTTGATAAATGATATTTTTAAACTAAATAATTTATTGTTAAAGTAAACAACTTAATATTAATGTGACCATATATCAAATTTATAGAAAGTAAGATTAACTTCAATCACACAACCCTTGAGGCTACATTTTGAAGTCTACTATGTCACTCCATTCCTCTTAACCTTATGGAACTCAACCAAATTTTCACTTTAACAATAATACAACTCCTTACGACTTTATCAAATAGAGTCTAGTATTTCTATACTTCATTAATATTTTTATTTAATTTTGGTTGTAATATTAGGTCCACGAGGCACGCATAAAATACGTACAATAAGTGATCATAAAATTAATTATATACATCAATATTTTAATAAAATATCTGAATATTATAATTAGAAAGAGTTGGTTTAAGTAGTATTTGTTTTATTTCCTTTAAGTAAAAATTGTATAGTTCAAGTTTTGTGAGTGAAAAAAATTAAAGCTAGACTAATCATATTATTCTCATGGAGAGAGCTAGCAACAACATATATGTATGCTTTTATTTGTACAAATTTGTTTCCAAAGAAAAATACATATGACTAGAAAAATATATATGAATGTAGTTTTAATTTTTGAAATGAAATGAATAGTTGATAGATGGGGTATGACTTGACTAATCCATCATTTTTTACGTTCATAAATTTGAGGAAGGTAGCTGGAGATTAGATTTAATTTGGTGGATGTGGCACTATTTTATAGTTGAAATGTGCTTTGTTCTACATTAGATTTAATGGATCGAATGGTGTGAAACAATGACGGCATGCACGGATGGAATAGAGATAAGGTGGTTTATTTTTTATGTCTCATTTGTATATCAATCTAATTAAAAAGCAACACTTGATAAAAAGAAAATTCATAAATGAGTTGTAACACTCCAGTTATGACATGTGACCTCTTAGACCCATGAATATACTGAGTGTGCTACTCATTAAGCTTAAATACTCCTGCAGTATTTTATTTCCCTCCTAGGAGAGCCTTCCACGACTTGAACCCGTGACCTTAGGAATAAATAATCACCATATCGCTGAGTCGCTACTATTAAGTTAGAGATAGTCACTAACTCAGTGATATAGTGACTATCTCTATCTCTAGCTTTTGGTAGCGACTCAGATATAGTGATTTATCCCTGAGGTCACGGTTTGAGTCGCAGAAGGCTCCCCTGATAGGGGAATAAAATACTGCAAGGAATATTTAAGTTTAATGACTATCACGCTCAGTATATTGATGGGTCTGGGAGGTGACATGTCAAAACTGAGGTATTACATGATCGCTCTTCTCACCTATGACCAGCAAAAGCGTTCAGCTAATCCTGTTACCAATTAGATGTCACCCAACTCGTAGAGATCCTGGTTTGGTTACCAATTAATTTTGCACAAAGAATTGAAGTACCACCATTTTAAACATGAAGACTAATGCAGATGAAGAAGGCGAGGCAATAATTGACTTCTTTATAGTTTATGATCATATACACAATTTGGTGTTTCAGAAACAAGATAAAGTTTAATAAAAAAATCCTTCAATTTGGACGAAATGATTGAGATGATATTCTTAAATCCTGAATCTTAATTAAATTAAAGCAAACTTCATATATAGAAATTTCTCTTACGTTGAATGAGTTACAAATCCTTAGTATGTATCACTGTGTTAGAACAGTGAAGATATATCGGTGGAGTGGGATACCACTTATTCCTCTTCTTTCTTTAACTTTAATAAAATTTGTTCGCTGAAAAAATTATTACATACAAATATAAACCTAATTATGCACTAAAACTGTCATATAAAATTGATTGAATAACACGAATTGGGTGACACTTAGACGCCGTTAATTATTAAAGGACCTATACAATTAAAACCTACACGCTTCATTTAAGTGATGCGTTAACGTGTACTTAGTTATCAAAAGTTTATTCACCCGAAATTAAGACATATTTAGTGTGTAAAGTGATTAAGTGATCAAAAGTCTTCTATAATATAAACCAAAAATTTCATATTTTAAAAAAAAAAAAGGTTAGAGAGCTAAATCCCTTAGAAAGAGTTACTAAATGTATCCTTATCCATGTCCTGATTTGAATGATATACCAATCTAATCTTTTGTATGCAATATTATTATAGGCGATTTCAGATAATTTTGAGATTCTTGAGAGTTGTTTTGAGAGATTTTGTAATTATGGGAATGACCTATAGGTATGTTGTAGTTATTTAATTTAGCACCCCAATGAATTAATTTGTATTGGAGATATTTTCATTATCTCAATTTTAAATAACTTTTTACTTGTAAAAAAATAAAGAGAGAAGAGTGAAATATCAAAAAAGGAAAAACCCATTGCTAATTGTTTGGCTTGTGGAAATACATTTTTTACATTTTTTGTTTTATTAGCAATTACAAATATCTCAATTTTATTGTTTATGAATAGACGGGGCCTAAGCCAAGAAAGATAACAACTATAAGATTATCAATATGGAGTATAAGCTCCCATTACGTAAAAAAAGAGAACGCGTTCTAAATGTGAAGGCGGAGAATTAAAAATAACAAGGCCTGTGTGTTGATAACAATTAAGAAAAGCTAAATGATCTACACACTAAAGCAACTTTTTCATATTTTATTTCACTATTTTCTATACATATTTTTAAAAAAATTGAAACAAATAATTTTTTTTGTAGGATACTTATAGCTATTAAGTTAAATAGAGTGGAAACAATATTTTAACATACCAAATAAACACTTAGATAATCTTACTCCCATGTCCACTGCTTGTCATACGTGCCTGCATGGATTTTAGTTAAAGTTATATGTTTGGATTTTTTGCATCTCTAATTTTTTATTCATTCTACCCGTTATTAAAAAATGCACGTTCAATATTCAAAACTATAAAGTAGGATTTAGTACCAATGACAACATAATGGAGATGCCATGTTTGGAAAAGATATACCAACCGTGTCTCATCTAATTAAATTTTAACCCATAATAAAAATTTACACATAACTTTAATTTTGTTTTTTAATACTCAAATTTTTGTAATAAATATCAAAATTTTATTCGATAAGATATGATTGTGAACAATTTTAAGAGTAGGGATCCTTTTCAATATCAAATAAGAAAGTTATCCTTACTCTTAGTTTAAAGGATAAAAATGTTATTATAAATATAAATAGAAAGATATAATAGTTATTAGATAGTATTTATTTCTTTCTTTTCATAATACTTTTCTATTTAGTACCGGATAAAAGTCTTACTCAAGATCTCTAGCAAGAAGTGTATTAGTGAGTTGAATGTAACACCTAAGTTTTGACATGCGACCTCTTAGGCTCATGAATATACTGAGTTACTACCTATTAAGCTTAAATACTCCAAATTTTATTCTCCTCATAGAGGAGCCTTCCGCGACTCGAACCCGCGACATAATGGATAAATAGTTCGTGACTCGAAGTCTGGGAGGTCGCATGTCAGAACTGAGATGTTACATTGAACGTTTCATATATTGTTTATTTTATGATTTTTTTTGTGGGCAAAGAGAATTTTATTAATAGAAGATAATTACAAAGGAAACAAAAAAAACGAAACAAAGAAGGACAAGAACTAGTTACACTATAATAATAAGACAAGAGGTTGGATTAGAAACGTTTCATATAATGTTTATTTTATGATTTTTTTTTTGTCAGCAAAGAGAATTTTATTAATAGAAGATAATTACAAAAGAAACAAAAAACGAAGCAAAGAAGGACAAGAACCAGTTACACTATAATAATAAGACAAGAGATTGAATTAAAAACTCAATTCGAGTAAGAAATATAATTATTGCTCATCTGACCATTAAATCACAATCAGGAATGAATTCTTGTAGCTTCAAAAATCTTCGGAGAAGAAGGACGGATAGAGTTGAACAAAAAATAATTTCTAATAAGCCAAATAACCCAAATTAAAGCTAACCAAATGATACTCCAGAATTATGAATTATCGGTGACTTGAACTTCAAGATTGACTTTATAGATTACAGAAATTAAAGTTAAAAGGTTACTGAACTCCACCAGTTGCGGGTTAATCAGCTGCCTCCTTTCACGTTGTCCACTATGCACTGTTTGACCATCATAGGTTTGTTTTGTTTATGCCGTTTTGCTCTACACTTTTGTTTTGGGGGTGTAGAAATGTGTAGGGATAAAATATTATCTTAATCTCAACCCTAATTCGACTTAAGAGTAATAATAATAATTAATGTGATTGAAAATATGGTATGATAAGTAGAGATGAAAAAAAGAAGATAGAATATAAAGTGTCATGTAAGAGAAAAAATGATAGAAATATAAAATTTGTTAGTTTGAGAGCAAATCTGGTAAGATTATTTATCTTGTGTAACCTCAATGTTATGGTTTCAAATTAGACACAAGTTATGAGGCTAAATTCTTCAATTGCATGGCTGAACATGCTAGCTTTGGTTTCATCCTACAAACCACGATTTTATTATTAATAAGAAAAATGATATATATTCCTGATAAATTAACTTGTTCTCTTACTCACATACAGGTAACATCATTAGCAAGAAAAACATCACATTGTAATACATGTGGATATATTAGGGGATTTTGTTTTCCCAACTATATGTAGAAATGGCATACAATATTACCATTTATAGACCCCAAAATAGAAGGTTTTGTCACTGCCTAGACAAATTTACCTTATTGATGCACCATGACAAAACTATTACAATTTTCATGTACCTTGATGACAATATTAATGGAACTCAACAATGGGATTGCCTAGTTTCATATTTTTTCTTTCTTCCCAAGCATAACTCATCAACTATAATGCCAACTTTAGATTATTTTTATTTTTTATTAAAGTTGTCATTTCCTTTGCCTATTTCCATTTTATCATTTGCTTGCACACATTTTTCATTTGTTAGTTGAAAGATTAAAACATAATATTTTTGTTTCAACTCAAATTTAAACCTTAAATTTTCTTCTTTCTTCTCGTTATAATATTATATTATTATAATAACACTTCCTCAATTTTAGTGAAATTATATGATTTTTTATTAATCATACAAAAGTCACCCCTAATTATATACATACATTACACTGACACTGCTTACCTCCATAGAAGATATCGATGTAATTTTTAAACAACAAATAGTGACGAATGTAATTAAGTCAAACAAAATATGACATATTGTGAATAGTAGTCCAAATAGTATAAAAGACAATGTCTATTTATTATTTTAGTTAGTTACAAGTCAAAAATGATGCATAGACATTGACTTTTATACACGATATACCGTATTTTGTTTGACTTAATTACACTCATTACGATTTTATTTTTTGTTTAAGAAATTACAATGATATCTTCTACTGGGGTAACCAGTGTTAGTGTAACGTATGTGTATAATTATGAGTGATTTGTGTAAATTTAAAAAATAATAATTTATATAATTTTACTAAAACTCAAAATGTATTATTATAATAATATAATATTATAAAGAGAACAAAGAAGAAATTGTAAGATTTACATTCGAGTTGAAACAAAATATAGTTTTTTAATCTTTCAACCAACAAATGAAAAAATGTGAACAAGCAAATGATTAAATAGAAATAGGCAATAGAAATGATAACTTTAATAAAAAATAAATATAATCTAAAGTTGAGACACTAATTTAATAATTAATTTAAAAAGTACACTAAATCTGTAATATTTTAGTTAAACTACATCAATCAATCAGGTATCGCAGGAGTGTCTCATTGTCCCTATATTAAAGCCATTTCAGACAGGCTGATAAAGTACCTTGGTCTTAACCTGTAATTTTGACAAGGTTGAAGAATAAATAACTGGTTAAATTCATATGTAGACCTTGAGCTATTTGAGCTTAAACTTAATTTCAAAGATTTTTAATTTAGTTCCTAAAATGTGAACTAACTTGTAATCGGAGTAAATATTTGAATTTAATTTTTTTGTATTGATTTTATCAAAGATTTACAATTTCATTAAACTCATCATTTTAAGAACCAAAAATATTGATGAAGTCCTTAAATATAATATATTTTCACTTTTCCAAGGACTTAATTGATAATGTACAACTTTGGAGGACGTAAGTGATGAGAAAATTATTTTTAAATGACTAAATTTATGGTTTACTCTTCGAAACCAGACCCCTAAAAAATTAAGAGATCATTAGTGGATTATGAAATTATTATCTTTCTTCAACAATTGTGTTTTAAGGTTTCTCACATTTTAGTTCAATTCCTACAAGTGTCAAAAGTTGCTTTATACCTTCTCCATTATTAACTTGGAAGTTCGGGTGATACTGGTTAATTGTTATCATGGATGAGGATCATATTTTCTCATTTATATCTCATTTGATGTACCAAACTAATCACAAAGTTCCTTTATTTAAAAAAAATTATAAAAATAGAAATAAATATTTTAATATTATTTTGTGATGTTTGATTGGTCCGAGACAGGAAAATTATGAGACAGATGATCCTTATCCGTTATCATGACCTTAGAGTAACTGATTAAGGGGTGATACTTGGTCTTTACCCAATTATAAACTTTTACAATTTACAGTATGTTTGCGAGTTGATTTCTACAGAGAGGAATGAAGAGAAATGAAAATTTTGAGAATTATCTTACAAGTGTATTCCATAGCTTGTAAGTCTTTATATTCTCTCCCTGCCATCCAAAAATCAACTGTGAAACGAACCTTAAGGATTTATTTGAAAATTTTGAATTTTTTTACTTAGTTATTTTTTTTATCAGCAATAAGAGAATTAATATATAGATAAAAAAAATTAGGAGAACAAGTGGTACTCCTATCCACTAAATCCCTACAAATAATACTTAGTTAGAAATAAGATATAAATATGTGGTTAGAAAATTGAAATTTTTCTCTGACAGCCAAAGCCGGCAGGTTTGATATTGGCTTCAAACTCTAAATTATACACCAAAACAATAAGATATGAACTACAAGCTGTAACATTATAGGTGATGAGTAATATGGTCAATTAATTTAAGCCAGTGCAAGAGGTTGTCCATAATTGATAAAATTCCCACCATTGGTCTATTTGAAGTTTTGAACTATAAAATTGAATAACAATAATACCCACATATGTTTATATTTGTATATAGTATGCTGTTATTAATCAAACATAGAAACATATGATATTATGTAATAAGACGTCAATCTAGTTGTGTAAGGTCTATTGGATTTTTAGATAAACTAAAATTTTAAATATTTAATTTTTGACAACAACATTTGTTGAAAAGAACAATCATGTATCCTAAAAAAGATCAATTCCTACTCATAAAATGGTGATAAACCAAAAAATAAAGAAACCTAGTAGTAAGTGATTCCTCTCCCACACCATCAAGAGAGACCTTCTTTTAATCTTATTCCTACAAGAGTACTTTATTGGATAAAAAATCAATGAGAACAATAAAGTGGTACTCATTTTTAATATAGTTCCTAGCTGCTTACTAAACCTAACAAACTTAAAAGTGAGGAATCTAAAATGCATAATAATCAGATAGACATTTGCCGCCTTTGCAACTTCAAATCCAAAAAGTGAACGACTATCGAGAAGATGACAAAAATGTATATGTCGATACTGGGTGTGTTGGAGTGGAAGACCCATGAAGAAAATATAATAGAGAAAATGACACCGATAATTTAATGTGGTTCGACAATTTGCCTACATCCATATTTAAAGGAGTAACAAGGATTATTCCACTATGATAAAAGAGAACTACAAGTGTTTTACTCACTTCCCAAAACTCAAGTACACTTAATTTCATTCTCAATCAAGTATTTTTCACACAATTAGAACAAGAAGAGAGAATATGCAATAAGCTAAGTATTTGGTGTGTCTTACGATGACATGTAACACTCCTATTTATAGCCAAAACTATTGAAGATTATGTAGTCAAAGGGAAAAAATTATGCAGTGGGTATTTTCTCCACTCTAACAGCTCATTTCTCCACTATGTCTCTGATAAAGTGCATATGGACATTAATATGCTTAGTTCTTTCATGATACATTGGATTCTTTGTCAGATGTATAGCACTTTGACTATCACAATAGATGGTTGTTTCTTCGAGTTGTATACCCAACTCTTCAATTAGACCTTTCTCCCAAATGGCTTCCTTTACATCTTATGTTACTCTGATGTATTCTGTCTCAGTTGTAGACAAAGCAACAATTGATTGTAGTGTTGCTTTCCAACTAATAGTAAAACCACACAATGTAAAGACATATTCGGTGAGCGATCTTCGCTTATCTAGATCTCTAGTATAATCCGACTCAACATATCCGGTGATTTTGTTTTCAACATCTTTAACTTTACTATACGAAAGCCATATATTTGTGGTACCTTTCAAGTAGCGCATAATCCACTTCACAGTCTTCCAGTGAACTTTACTAGGATTTGTCATATATATGCTTACCACACTTACTGCATGTGCAATATCTGTTCTAGTGCACACCATGACATACATGAGACTGCCAACCGCACTAGCATAAGGTACACTTGACATCTCCTCTTTTTCATTCTCAGTTTGTGGACACAAGGTCATTGAAAGTTTGAAATGAGTCGCCATTGGAGTAGTGATTGGTTTAGCATTTTGCATGTCAAAGCGTTCTCAATGTACTTGTTTTGTGACAGAAAGAGTGTCCCCTCTTTTCTATCCCTCAGAATCTCCATTCCATATTTTCCTTTCCAGCTCCTAAGTCATTCATTTCAAACTCTGAGCTCAATTGAACTTTCAAGTTTCTAATTTCCGACATGTTCTTACATGCGATCAACATGTCATCAACATATAAAAGTACATATATGAATGACTTATCTGCAAGCTTCTTGTAGTAGACGCAACTATCATGTTCACTTCTGGAATATCCATTTTCAAGCATGAAGGTGTCAAATTGTCGATACCATTGTCTAGAAGATTGTTTTAGGCCATATAAAGATTTCTTCAGCAAGCAACATGATCTTTCATCCCTTGAACTTCAAATCCTTCAGGTTGTTTCATGGTCGTTTTGATATCTAGTTGCTCAAGTTCTAGATCAAAATGAGCTACAATTACAAGTAGGATGTGAATAGAGCTATGTTTTACCACAGAAGAGAAAACTTCATTGAAATCAAGGTCCTCTCTTTGTGTAAAAACTTTGGCCACTAATCGCGACTTGAATCTTGCATCTTCAACCCAAATGATTCCTTCTTCTTGAAGACCCATTTGCATCCAACACTATTTTGAGCCTTCGACCGCTTCACAAGAACCCAAATATGATTCTTTTGAAGAGACTCAATTTCCTATGTCTTGGCAGAAATCCATTTGGAAGCTTCTTTGTTGTTGATAGCTTCTTCATATGACTATGGTTAACAATTACTGATATCATCAGCAATATTTAGAGCGTATGACACCAGATCAGCATAGCCATACTTTTCTGGAGGTTTTATATGTCTCTTTTGCCTGACCTTAGCTAACTGATAATATTATAATTGGGAGATATCATTATCAGTACATGAATCATGGACTTCTTCTTCTTGATCAAGTGTTTTTTATTTTGTTGGCTCCACCTCAAACTCCACATTCTCCAAGATATTAGGATCTTCATTTTCACTTGTTGACTTTGTATGAGGCTTTAACATTTCAACTTCATTAAAAGTAACATCTCTACTAATAATGCACTTTCTTTTCTCCGGCCACCATAACTTATATCCTTTCACACCATCACGATATCCAAGAAAAATGCATTTCAATGCTCTTGCATCAAGTTTTATTTCTTTGTTATGAGCAAACAACCAAATATACTCAAATTTTCATAATTTGTCGGAATACCCGATCACATCTTTTCTGGAGTTTTGAAACCAATAGTCGTTGATGAACATCTGCTGATCAAGTAACAAGCTGTACTGGCAACTTCCGCCCAAAATTCTTTTGGCAATCCAGCATTTGACAGCATACATCTTGTCCTTTCGAGTAAGGTTCTACTCATTCGTTTTGCAAGTCCATTTTTGTGTGGTGTGTGTCTCACGGTATAATGTCTGACAATACCGTGATCCTTGCAAAAAAATTTGAATTCTCTGCTATAAAAATCTAGATCATTGTCAATTCTCAGTCTCTTGATCTTTCTCCCAATTTGCTTTTAGATAAAGGTTTTCCATTGTTTGAACTTGACAAATGCTTCACTTTTGTGTTTCAAAATGAAAATCCACACATTCCTTGAATAGTCATCAATGAATGTTAACATGTATATACTACCACCATGATAAGGTACTTGGAAAGGACCCCACAAGTCAGAATGTACATAATCCAATGTGCCTCTTGTTCGATGAACTTCAGCATTGAATTTTATCCGACATTTTCCGAAAACACAATGTTCACAAAACTCTACCTTCCCGACTTGTTGACCGCATATTAATCCTTGTTTGGCAAACTCAGCTAGACCTCTTCCACTAACATGACCCATTCTTAGATGTCATAGTTTGGTGACATCAGAATCAGATGTTAAGGAAACAACAACAACACCCGTGATTGTGTTTCCTTGTAACATATAGAGACTATTCTCTTTCTTTCCTTTCATTACAACCATAACGCATTTAGATATTCTTATAGCTCCACCTTCACCTTTGTAGGAAATCAGATTTTTGTTCAATTCTGGAACATGCCTTACATCTGTCAACGTCCTTACGATTCCGTCGAACATCTTGATTCTAATTCTACCGATGCTAATGACCTTGCAAGGAGCATTATTTCCCAAAAGGACCTTGCCCGCATATAAGGGTTGGTAAGTGGAAAACCAATCCTTAATGGGACACATGTGATATGAGCATTCAGAATCAAGTATCCATTCATCTTTTGAGTCGTGCTCTGAGACTATTAGTGCATCTGCACTATCATAGCCATTTGCTACAGCTGCATCTCCATATTCATAAATCTTTTCCTTAGTGTTCCCAAGGAAATCAAATTTTTCTTCAATTTTGGAACATGCCTTACATCTATCAACGTCCTTACGATTATGTCGAACATCTTGATTCTAATTCTACCGATGCCAATGACCTTGCAAGGAACATTATTTCCCAAAAGGACCTTGCCCGCATATAAGGGTTGGTAAGTGAAAAACCAATCCTTAATGGGACACATGTGATATGGGCATTCAGAATCAAGTATCCATTCATCTTTTGAGTCGTGCTCTGAGACTATTAGTGCATCTGCACTATCATAGCCATTTGCATAGCTCCACATTCACCTTTGTAGCTATAACATTTTGAATCCAGTGTTCCCAAGGAAATCAGATTTTTCATCAATTTTGGAACATGCCTTACATCTGTTAACGTCCTTACGATTCTGTCGAACATCTTGATTCTAATTCTACCGATGCCAATGACCTTGCAAGGAGCATTATTTCCCAAAAGGACATTGCCCGCATATAAGGGTTGGTAAGTGGAAAACTAATCCTTAATGGGACACATGTGATATGAGCATCCAGAAGCAAGTATTCATTCATCTTTTGAGTCGTGCTCTGAGACTATTAGTGCATCTGCACTATCATAGCCATTTGCTACAGCTACATCTCCATATTCATAAATCTTTTCCTTGCCTTTGTGTTATGGGCAATTCTTTTTTATATGTCCCTCTTTGTGACAATGAAAGCATTTATACTTTCTAGGTTTTGCTTTAGATTTGGACCTAGATTTACCCCTTTCACCAAATTGATTTTTCCTCTCTGTTCTTCCTCTAGCAAAAAGACTATCACCCGAGCCTTCAAATCTCGAATCTGATACTCTTTTCTTCTGTTCTTTCGAGTACAACGCCGCCTTTACTTCGTCCAATGTCATATCTTCTCGACCATACATCATAGTGTCGATGAAGTGCTCGTAAGAACTCGAAAGGGAATATAATAGAAGAATTGTTTGGTCTTCATCTTCAATTTTAACATCAATATTCTTTAGATTAATAATAATTTTGTTAAATTCATCCAGATGATCTTTTATGGGCTTTCCTTCCTGCATTTGAAGAGTATATATTCTTTTCTTCAAATACAGCCTATTGGTGAATGACTTTATCATGTACAGGCTTTCCAGCTTCAACCATAATGAAGCAGCTGTGATTTCATCTCACACTTCTCGTAGAACTTCATCTCCCAAGCACAACAAAATTGCACTATGTGCTTTTTTCAAGTTTTCATCATTCTCGTCCTTGGTCAGACTCTATGGTAACTTGTTTCTACCTTCCAAGGCTTTGCCCAAGCCTTGATTAATTAGTAGAGCTTTCATCTTCCATCGCTAGAGGTTGAAATCATTTTCTCCATTAAATTTCTCCAAATCAAATTTAGCACTTGCCACAATAACCGTATACCGGAACAATATCGTAGTCCGTGAACATACACCAGGAAAGTTCCCAGGAAAGAGAGGTGAGTCTTAACAGACACGCTTAAATACCAGGTCTTCCTTAAGACAGAACTTTCCTAGACATGCACTTTCACACTATTATACATTTCCAGTAACAAGAACAATTCTTTTCTGGTGTATAAGATCAGACAATGCTGCGAACATAGAGCATACTAAGAATTTTCTTTTAGATCGTACAGCTTAGCATGCAAGAGCTCTGATACCAGTTTGTTGGAGCGGAAGACCCATGGAGAAAATATAATAGAGAAAATGATATCGAGAATTTAATGTGGTTCGGCAATTTGCCTACGTCCACAACTGAAGAGCAACTGTGAAAGTTATCCCCTCCCATGGTTGAGCAAAGAAGAAATCACAAGGGATGCAAGAGATAAGAAAGAACATGAAGAGATAGTGATCAAAGCAAGAAGAAAAGAATTTATGAATTAACCCTCTTGATAACGTTTCAGTTTATTCTTGATTACTTAAGGACAATGTCTTTGTTAATCACTTTCTTGCTGCATAATAGAAGAGTAAAATCTATTAAGTAGAAAACATAGTAAAATAAAACAGGGGGAAGGAAAACTGAAAAGCAGTTAAAACAGTTATAACTATTTTAACTGTTTTTCCCGCCAGTGACTGTTTCTTCTGTTTCTCCATTGACTGGACTGACTTGGGCTTTGAGTGGGCTATTGTGTGTGTCCAACAGTCCCCCGCAAGCTTGTAAGTGAAAATGGAGCTGGTGAAAGGGGTTTAGTTAGGATATCAGCAATTTGATAGGATGATGCAATATGGAGTAGATGCAGGGTGCCATTTTGGACACGTTCCCTTACAATGTGGCAGTCTATGTCTATGTGTTTGGTGCGCTCGTGGAAGATAGGATTTGATGCTATATGAAGGGCTGAATTATTGTCATAATACAAGTTAATTGGAGATGGGTGATAGATCTTTAAGTCACGAAAGAGGAAGAACAACCATTGGGCTTCACAAGAAGCCATGGCCATGGCTTTGTATTCGGCTTCAGCTGAAGATTTTGAGATAGTATTTTGCCTTTTACTCTTCCAAGAGATTAGAGAAGTTCCAAGGAAAAAGCACCATCCAGTAATTGATTTTTATGTATCCAAACACGCTCCCCAATCTGAATCAGAAAAGCCTTTCAGGGTGGTTGTGTTTTTAGTTGAGAACAGGAGGCCAAGAGCAGGGGAGTACTTCAGATATTTGAGAATTTTTATAGTTGCTAGTTGATGTTGGTTAGTAGAACAAGAGTTGAACTGACTAAGATGACCAACTGCATAGCTGATGTCTGGTCTGGAATTAGTCAAATAAAGCAACTTGTCGAGTAGCCTTCGGTAAGAACTTGGATCTTGTAAATGAGAGCCTGATTATGAGTGGAGCTTAGTGTTGTAATCCATTGGAGTGGAAGATGGCTTAGCAGCGAGCATACATGTTTCACATAGAAGATCTAAGACATATTTTCGTTGATACAAAGCAATACCTTTGGAGGATCTGGCAATTTCCATACCAAGGAAATATTTTAAACTGCCAAGGTCTTTAATGCTAAATTTTGTGTTAAGAATGTGTTTGGAAGATTGAATTCCAATGAGATCATTTCCATTTAGCACAAGGTAATCAACATAAACAAGTATGACTGTAAATTTAGAACCAGATTGCTTAATAAAGAGGGAATAATCAGAATAGCTCTTATGGAAGCCATGGTGAATTAACACTTTGGTTGGTTTGTCATGCCATTGCCTACTGGCTTGTTTGAGGCCATAGATAGACTTGTGTAATTTGCAAACTAAGGAAGAATCAGGGACAATGAGGCCAAGAGGAATTCTCATATATACTTCTTCATTGAGGTCACCATGAAGGAACGCCGTATTCACATCTAATTGATGTAAGTGCTAATTATGAATGGCAACTAGGGATAATATCACTCTAATGGTGGTCATTTTGACCACAGGACTAAAAGTGTCAAGGTAATCTATGCCCTCCGTTTGTGTGAACCCCTTTGCTACTAATGTAGCTTTGAATCTATCTATGGAGCCATCAGGGTTATGCTTAATCTTAAAGATCCATTTGTAGCCAATGGCTCTTTTGTGTTCTGGAAGATTAGTAACAGTCCATGTGTTGTTGTTTTGCAGAGAAGTGAGTTCAAATATGATAGCTTCTTTCCAACAACCATGAAGAACAACCTCTTTGTAAGAACAGGGTGTTTTAGTTGAGGATATGGCTAACGAGTATTGTTTTTGGGCTGGTGATAGAGATTGGTAGTTGACAAAGTTGGATATGGGATATCTGATGTTGGAAGAAGTGGATGGTGTAGAACTATTAGTTAAGCTACAGTGGTAATCTTTTAAGTATGATGGTGGTTTAGGGGTTCTGGATGAGTGCCTAAATGAAGGCTCAGTGATGGTAGGTGAGAGAGGCAAATGATCATTACTTGTTGGGTTAATAGATGTATGTGGGTGATGGGAATTGTCAATTGAGGACACTGTGTTAGGAGGATCAGGAATTGTGTAGGGGAAAAGATTGCCAATGTTGTATGTTGGTAAGATAGGTTCATCTTGTTGGGTATTAGGAATGTTGGTCTGGTTAATGTGAAAGGGGGTAAATATGTTCAAAGAAGGCTACATTCCTAGAGAGAAAGATTTGTCGGGTGTGAAAGTCAAGAAGAAGTAAGAAGCCTTTTGTGCCATGCCTAAATCCTAAGAGGACACATTTTCTTGATCTTGGGTCAAGTTTGTGTCTCTGGGCAGTGAGAGTGGAAGCATAATAGAGACAACTAAAGATTTTGAGAGAAGTGAGGTCAAGTTTGGATTTATAAAGAGTCTCGAATGGTGACTTATTGGTAAGATACTTGGTAGGTTGTCTATTGATAAGGTGGATAGAGTGAGCAATGGCATAATTCCAAAAGCAAGTAGGTAGGTTGGATTGGAATATGAGGGATCTAGCCACATCTAGGATATACTGATGTTTCCTTTCAACAATTCCATTTTGATGAGGAGACTCAACACAAGTAGTTTGGTGTTGTATCCCATGTTGGTTGTAGAAGTCAGGCATAAGGAATTCCTTTCCATTGTCACTCCTAATGCATTTTATTTTGGCAGTAAATTGTGTGTGAACAAGATGAACAAAGTTCTTAATGTGTTGGTTGGCTTCAGCCTTAGTTCTCATGAATAGGATTTGTGTACCTAGTGTGATCATCCACAATGGTTAGGAAGTATCTATGGCCATGTGTGGATGGAATGGATAGGGACCCCATATATCCATATGGACAAGATCAAAGGGTTGTTTTGAGACAGATTTGCTATCATGGTAAGGGAGTCTCTTTTATTTGGCTAGATGACATATTTCACAAGGATCAACAGTCTTATTGCATTTTATAAAGGGAAAATCAGATTGCATTACAAGCATTTTATCATGAGATAAATGGCCCAACCTACAGTGCCAAAGGTTTTTATCACTATAACTACAAAATGAATTAGTAAAGTGAGTAAATTGAGCAGTGGAAATGGTCTGATCATGTTATATGATGGCATACAATCCAACCTTGTTGCTAGTTGCACCAATCATCTTCAAAGATTGTATGTTCTGAATGTCACAATGAGTGTTAGTAAAAATCAACTTGCAGGATAGGTTTGTAGTTAGTTTAGAGACGGAGATTAGATTCAGCTGAAATTCAGGTAAATATAGAACATCATTTAAGTAGAGTTGGGCACAGAAAACAATTGTACCAGAATAGTGTGCAATGACACTATCACCAGTTGGTAACTTGATTGAAATTGGCTTGATTTGTTTGAACGTTTGAAAGTTTGACAAGGAGCAACATACATGATATGGTGCTCCTATGTCAAGAAGCCAACAATCAGGTTTCCTAATGGTGTTGTGAATATTTAAAATACTCGTGTTGCTGATATCTTGATGCACAAGGGCAGTGACTATTTGGTTAGCATTGTCTTGATCTGAAGAAGTAGAAGGCTCTAGGAGGGATACCAATGCCTTGTGCTGAGCATGAGTGAGTCCCAAGGTTCCATGTTCAGTTGCTTCCTTAGGCATGGATTCTGAGTTGTTTGTGGTGAAATGGTCATCTTTTTTTTATTCTTCTGAGTCATAACTGTTAATGTTTGCTTAATTTAAAAAGTAATTGGGTGGAAACCCATGCTTTTTGTAGTATATATCTAATGTGTGTCCTGTTTTGTGACAGTAGGAACACACTTTGGTACCTCTGCCTCCTCTAAATGTATTTGGTGGCCTAACTTGATTCTGGTTTCTTCCACCAATTTGGCCACAAAAACCTCTTCCTCTACTCATTGCCTTGTTGTCAAATGCATCATTTGAAATATGTCCTAACAATTTGTTATCATCTAGTACCACATTTATCTGTCTTTCTTGCTGAGTGAGAAGAGAGAAAGCTTTGTTCATTGCAAGGAGAGGATCCATCAACATGATTTGGGACTTGGCCACAAAATATTGGTCATTGAGGCCTCTCAAGAATGAAATGACATATTGATTGTCTCTGTAGGTTTTAATAGTGGGAATGAAGTTACAACTACATCTGATTTCACATGTGCAAGAAGAGATGGGTGTGAAGTTGTTGAGTTGCTCCCATAAACCCTTAATCTGGGTGTAGTATGCGCCAATGGACAAATTTCCTTGTTTGATGGAGTGGATTTCTCCAATTAATTCAAAGATTCTAAACACATCTCCTTGGTAATACCTTTCTTTAAGGTCTTCCCATATTTCTTTGGCTGTTTTCATCCAAAGAATACTCTGAAGGATTGAAGGATCAATGGATTGGTTTAGTCAAGATACTACCAAATTGTTGCATCTTTTCCAGTAAGGGTAGATAGGGTCATTAACAGTTGGCTTTGGTAGCATTTCGTCTATGAACTCAATCTTGTTCTTGGTGTCGAGTGTCATGTACATGGCTCTTGCCCATGAGTGATAGTTATCCCCATTTAATCGAGTTGAAACCAGCGATGCTCCTAGATTCTCATTGACATAAAGAAAATAGGGACTTCCAGGATCCGAAACAGGGTTTTGTAATGCGATTTGATTTGCCATCTGAGCAATCCGATCAATTTGAGTTTGACGGTTGCTGAGGAGGAAAAGGGAGAGAAATGTTTGCACAGGAGAACCGAAGGAGGTGGAACGAAAGCGTGGCAGAGACACCTTCAATGAAGGTGCTCTGATACCATGTGAAAGTTATCACCTCCCATGGTTGAGCAAAGAAGAAATCACAAGGGATGCAAGAGATAAGAAAGAACACGAAAAGACAGTGATCAAAGCAAGAAGAAAAGAACTTTTGAATTACCCCTCTTGATAACGTTTCTGTTTATTCTTGATTACTTAAGGACAATGTTTTTGTGAATCACTTTCTTGCTGCATAATAGAAGAGTAATTTCTATTAAATAGAAAACGGAGTAAAATAAAATAGGGGGAAGGAAAACTGAAAAGTAGTTAAAACAGTTATAATTGTTTTAACTGTTTTTCCTGCCAGTGACTGTTTCTTCTGTTTCTCAATTGACTGGACTGACTTGGGCTTTGAGTGGGCTAGTGTGTGTCCAACAACAACAAAGATTATTACACTATGATAAAAGAGAACTACAAGTGTTTCACTCACTTCCCAAAACCCAAGTACACCCAATTTCACTCTCACTCAAGTATTTCTCACACAATTGGAACAAGAGAACAATAAGAGATGATATGCATTAAGTTAAGTATTTGGTGTGTCTTACAATGACATGGAACACTCTTATTTATAACCAAAGTTCTTGAAGATTATGTGGCCAAAGGGTAAACAACATTAATGTTGGTTTCACTGTAGCCACATCTTTTTACTTGGCTAGAAATTCTCTCTTTCTTCAAGATGATCTTTAGCCACTTCTATTTTGTTTGGCTCAAGAAAGTCTGTTCATCACCTTTTTCTTTTAGCTAATATTTAATAAGGTGAGTTTGATATATTGTTTCTATATTATTCACAATTTATATTTTATCATTACTGATTTTTAAAAAAAAAAATATAAATAAATAATTAATAATATACTCACTTATAGATTTTTATAATAAGTTGGGATGAGCATAAATAGAAAAAGGAAGAAAAAGTCTCTGCCACTGGGCCACGACTAATAACGTGTGAGAACATGTTAATATGTTATAGTGAAAACTGAAAAGGTTGTGGAGTTACCTAGCTAGCCCGCACTTACTCATAAATTTAACATAGCTTGTTATAGAAACTGCTCGCATTTATAAAGGGCAAATTAAAACATATCCAAGTCGATGTCCAACACCTAGCTAGCTATTATATTATCCAGCCAACTAAAATTTAATTTTGTAAATGTTAAAGTGGTAGCTGAAAATATTTTATTCCAAAGATATTCTTTCACATGGAAATAATAAAATAAAGTTGAGGTTTTGCAATTGTAATGGCATCCATTATACTTTTCGAAAACTATAATAAACATATTCACAATCTAAAAAGCTATTTGTTTGTATTAAGTTTATAGAATTAAACTGCAATAAACATTAAAAAATATTTCAATATTTTATCATCTTTTTATTTTTTATATGTATACATCTAAAAAACATAGAGTTATTAAATAATGTTAGTTAATATTATAAAAAATTAGAATTTTTAATGTAAACCGAGTCCAGTGATCCAACCATTGACTTACTAGTCCAACCAATGACTTATTGACTCAGTGTCCTGACTGAGTCATTGGCCAGTCTGAGTTCTATATAACATTGTAGATATATAATTTGACAATGAAATGATATACATATAAATATATTGTTAATCATTTATGTATATGTATATATGATTAGAAAATTAGTGAATTAATAATATTTGACCAAAGAAATATCATTACTCTATAAACAGTTGGATTTACACATCTAAACATACAAATGAGTGATCATAACACGAATTTGATCGAATCATATTTGTCCTTATTTAACCCTAAATATTGATCAAGACTATCTTTTAAATCATATTCTCATCTTAAATTAACGAGATGATAGTCAACCATATTTTAATTGGGTCGTAACTAGATCAAACAAGGTGAGAGATGTGGTTGAGTCTTGCTCACACTTATGTAAGGGTGTTGGCCTCCCAAATGGTAACACAAGCCGTAGGCCACCCCTTCAAAGATGTGTGAAGATAAGGATGTGATTTACCTCACTGATTCAAACACAATCTTCTAGAGAATATGCAAGGTGCTGGTGAAAGGTGGAAAATGATGATCGAAGCAATCATATTAAAAAATGGTGGTGGCAAGAATGTTTGCAAACAATATGATGAGAAAATGAAAAAGGAGAAGAGACGGCGAAGATGACTGGATTCAAAAAGATGAAGATTCTTCATCTTTTCTAAATTGTGTCTCATTCTGTATTTCAAGTCAATCAGAATGTTTTATTATATTACCTTTTGGTTTTAAAATTTTATTATATCCACGTGTTATTTTATTACCTTTTGGCAAACATATTGATCTATATTATTCCTAAATTATCCTATAGTCAGTTATTATAAGGACGTTCATGGATCTGAATTCGAATAAGATAATGATACGGTCTACGCGTGAATTTATTGAGCTACTCAAGTATCGATAGCTTATAGGTCTAAGTGTTGAATTTATATATGGGAGGTTTTGGGTCAAAAAAAATAGTTGCAAGTGTCCTTTTATCTCTGATACCAACATGATATACAAAGTGTTATATGAGATGCATTCAAATATCACATTAGTGTTAATCGCAAATTTGATGTCATTTGATATTTCACACATTTAGTTGGTGGAAAAAATATACAAGCGATTAAATTGACATGGGAGATCGAATCTTCCAAGGATCGAAATAACGTTTTACTTTCTGTAATATAGATTAAGTAAAAAATGTTATATGCATACTAATTAATGACTTAAAAATAGGATGATTTTTTTACTTAATATGAAGTAAAGAAGGGCATGTATATATATATTTTCGGTACTACCAAAAGTATCTCCTTACCCAAAAATCACTTTTGAGATGTGTAGTTATCTTTCTTAATAAGTGTCATTCACAATAATCAAACATTTGACATTTTGATCATTTTGAGAATCTAGTAAAGCTTACATCACTGGACCAAAACTTTATTGGTGAATGTATAAAATTTGTCACTATAGCCTTCATTTGTTTGAATGGAAATAGAAGAGAAAGAAAATAAGAAGAGAGAAGTTATAGAGAAATAATATATTTCTCTATTTGATTGAGAGGATAGTTTAAGGAGAGATAATGAATATTGAGTCTTCTTTCTCCTCTCATGTGAGGAGAAAATAGGAGGGAAAGATAGAGTATGATCTATTGTCTTAAATTGTGTCTCAAATCATGTATCAAACTAATGATATTTAAGCAAAAACTGAAAATAATAAATATTTAATTTTTTAATTAATATAACATGTTTTTATTGATCTATGACATAATTTAGGACACAATTTGGGACAACAAATCCTTGTGCGGGTAGGAGTGAGGGAGCAAAATTCAATTCTTTTTCTTCATTTTCTTTACAACCAAATAACACTAAAATCTACTTTATTTCCCTTTTTTTCTTTTTCTCCTTACTCTCTCACTCAATTGTTTTCCCCTCTTATTTTCTTATCTAAACCAAATGAAGCCATATATGTGTGGTGTGACCAATAGGTCCACATTTGCTATCTCACTCATTTGTATCACTTCATGTGTCAAGAGATATGATTGACAAGAAAAATATTTAATAATTATAATTTTAACTTACATAATTTTTTTCAACCAACCGAAAGTAATAATACATGAAGTGGTATAAAAGAGGGACAATGGATGTGCTCCCATCACCAACTCAATCATTTATTTTTAAGAAATTAATAATGTTGTAATAAATTTGGTAATAATAGGGTAAAAATATTCTTTACGTAACTCATATTATATGTAAATTTAAGTTTAATGTACTAATCTCATGAAAAGTTCCTTTGAAGAATTAACTTGCTAGTAAATCCAATATTCGAAAGATTAATATGGTTAATATATTTATTTTTCAATAACTAAGTTATTGGTGATATCATGCTAATAATATAATATATATTTTTGGTAAATAATATAATATAAAGAAAGATAATAGTAATAGTTAATACTAAATAAATTTTTTAAGTAAAAAATGTATGTACATATAGTGTATGATTTTTAATACTGTCATTGTATTATTTATTATTATATTTAATTATCATCGACTCTTCAAAAAATAATAATAAATAATATAGTGATTGTGAATAAAACTTTACACTAATAATATATAGTTCATAAATCTTTATTATTTTTTATATCTTTTTGTGAGATTATAAATTTATAGTGATACTCGGAATACAATATAGTTGTGTATAATATTTTACTAATAAACATGATGGTCCTTCATTTCAAGCATTCACAATATTTCTATGGTAAAAATATATGTATTGTATAAATTTTATACACGATTAACATATTGTTTATCATTTATATCTAATTATGTTTGACTTTTCAAAAAATAATACAAATAAATGATAATTGATATATCGATTGTGTATAAATCTTTATCTTGATTCATTATAAGACATAAAGAAAGATATTTAATTTTTAACAACAGCTGATTTTAAAAGATGGTCATAAAAACAACCAGATATTAAGGGTGAATGCATGCATCTCAAATATACAAATTGGAGGAAGGGAATCTGAATTTGTGTGTGTGTTTGTGGATGTTGTTCTATTTATAATCGTTTTTGCCATATTTAGTCATATCTATAATACCAAATCTCATTCCTTATACGACTCATTTTGTGCCTCTAGCCAAAATGATGTTATATTGTTATGAAACTATACTCCATCTAACTCACAAATTTCTAGATATAAAAATTTAGCTCACTTGACCATCAAAGTCAATGATTTATTAAATTTGATTTAATTTTGTTTGATTTTGTTTTGAGTATGTAAGTATAATATTTATGCACTATTAATATAAAAATTTGTATATAATTTCTCATTTATATTCATTTGAATTATATTTTATTAAGAGTTAGTAATGATTAAATATGAATTATGGATGATATATACGACGACAATGTTTAAAACTTATATACTATCATTACATACAACTTTTCTCTATTTATATATTGATAGTATAAATTTTTTATACAATAAATATTTTATTCATCATTGAACTATACACTATCATTGATTTTTAAATAAAAATAAAAGATATAAAAAACATAATATATCCTATGTATAGTAGATAATATGTTACGCTGGTGGGAGAATTGATTAATATTAGTCAATAACGTCACTATTGAAACTCCACTGTCACATAACGCCGTCAATTCTTGAAGCCCGACAACGAGCGATGAAAATTGTTCAAGTTAAAAAAACGCCGTTAAAATCTATCTATAAATAACCTTAAACAACAAAGGAACACAAAGAAGAAGAAAAAAGGAAAAACAGTTTTTTTTATAAGATCCTAAACAAATATATAAAGGAAAGGGAGAGAGACTATTGAGTATTGATTGATAGAAATAAATTTTGGAATTTGTTTGTATTTGGGTGTGTACTGGCACTGGCACTGGTACCAACAACCAACAATACAAGCAAATCAGCAAGAGAGAGAAGAAGAAGAGATCTTGTGAGATCAGGGAACAACAATTGTAAGCATTTTTCTTAGCTCTTTCTCTCTTTTTCTTCATTTTTGTTATGTCAATGTTTTTGTTCATCTTTCCTACACCCACCTAGTTACTTGCCGATTACGAGTTAAATTTTAGAGGGGAATGAAAGGAAAATGAATGTTTCAGAGGTATATCCCAAGTGTATTTAGGGCTTTTGAGTCTTCCCATTCTTTTCATTTTATTCCAAAATCCGACTCTTTAACTGAGGTTAGAGATCTCTCTCACTTTTGCTTCTTCTTATTGTGATTTTGTTTTTCTCATCCTTTTTAATCTCTTCTGGGTACACTCATTTCCTTTTGTTTTCAAGGGTCTAACCGTCAAATTTGACTTTTTTTTCTCTTCTTTTCTTTCCACAATTGTAATAGGGGAATTCAATTCTGTTATTGCATCCTTTTTATTCTTTAGTTGGTTAATGTTTTATTTCTGTCACTCTAAACCATAAATATCTTTCTTTCCCTCTTAAAAAGGTTTAATTTTGAGCACTTCTTTTGGAGCTAAACGGTTGTTTTCAGTTCCATCAAATATATATTTAATTGGTGAATTTTTTTGTTTGAATTGGGCCTTCTGGGTCTCCCTTTATCTTAATTCTTTCACTTGGTTATTATTCTATAATGTAAATAGTTATTTTCTTTCATTTCAGTTTTAGATCATGTTGGAATAGCTTTGTAATTTCTTTTTTGCTCAGTATATGAAATTTATAGGGTACTTCTGAATGATTCTGGTATTATTCCGTATAATTTTACATTGAGATTCCTCTCTTACCCTTTTCTACGTTCTAAGTCCAAACATATCGAAGACCAAAACTTTATTTTTTTCTAAAAATGGTAAAAGTCAGCTCCAGGATCTTATTTCAAGGTTTTCTAATGAACAGAGTTTTCTTATTGAAATGGGTAGTTTCCTGAATCCTTTTGAAACTCATTATAAAGAAAGTAAATGTTGTTTACCATTTTTTGAATCCCTGTGAATCACTCGAAAAATTCTCAAGTTAACGTTTATGATCCTTATTCTCAAAATTAGTTAAATCACATGTAAACCACTTTTTGGTAAATTCATAAGCAAGCTTTATTAAAATCAGTAAACTTTCGATAAATCTTAAACTTTTAAAGTGTGTTTATGAGCCTATATATTACATTTATTTGGCCTCAAAAACTAGATTTTTTATTCATGGTGTTAGGTTACTTGAGTTGAATAACATGTATGTTAAAATATATATTGAATTTATGAAGCTAATTTTTCATTTTTAGTATGATTTTTGTGTTTTTTTATTAAGAACAAGGTAAAGTAAGTGCTCCACTTATATAGGTATTCGGTCAAATATTAAGTCATATTTATACTTTATTATTTTTATTTTCTTTTTATGAAGTTAGAATGTTGAATATTAATTTTAGATGTCATCAAAGTATTTTTAGATGCCAGAATATGTTACTAAAGGATATTTTTAAGCTATGTAAACTCTTATGATTTTACAATTTGAGTTTATTTGGTTTTGCAAATTTACCCAAATTTGACAACTTCAGTGTGATGTGCGGAGAAATAAAACTCACCTGTTTACTTTCTAACAAATAGTCATCTGTTTTGATTGTGCATTATTTCGTTAATTTTTATGTTTATAGAAGACATATATTCCTGCATAAGTATAGTGCTTCTACATTAATCTTCTGCTAAGTGTTTTTTTACTCACATTGTAAGTTATATCATAACAGCATTATGGGGAGGGAAATCACGAGAATACATGTTGTGGACAAGAAGCCGAATGGTGTCGTAGCTGCAGCTAAGGTTCAAGTGAAGGATTGCGATGTGAAGGAGTGTTACGAGAAGAAGGAAGTTGTGAGTGCCGAAGTCACTAATGGTAGTGCTGGCTTGATTGAGGAGGAGATTGAGAAATCTGAGGTGCAGAAGACGGTTGACAGTGAGAAGTTATGCTCACAGATTGTCGATACTGAAGCTATTGCAATTGATCTGAAGTCACCACCAAATGCTAAGAACACAGACTCACTTAACAAATCAAAGAATTCGAAGGTAATCCAAATGCAATGAACTACTTAAATTTGTAATTATTCTAAGAACTGAGGCAAGTAGTGGATCTAGCATATGTTATGCATAAAAGTTGTTATATTAAGCTGTTTCCCATAGTACTTGAAAAAATGAGAAGTTGAAGTTGTTAGAAAGGAACAGAACTTGATCACCTTTTTGTTTGTACTACATGCTTGTTTTTGTGAGATATGTTTCTCTGTCTGAGTATTTGTTTCCTCATCTGTTGCCAATTAAACAAGTGAGCCTGCTAAGAGATTCCTTTCAAAGCACAAAATGAAGATAATTTATAAGCCATTGATTAAGTAATTAGAGACACGCGTGCCTGCAAAGGAGAAAATAGGTTTAAGGTTGCAAAGGGTCAATTTCAAATTCAATCAATCTTGGGAAACTCAAAATACCATGCCAAATAGATACATAGAAAGATTTTGTTTGTGTAATGCTGCTAATTAGTTGACACTTTACGGTAAAGACTTGCCTACTTGTATGTTTGAAGTTCACATGGATGCTTTGCAATTGCTTGTTTTGCTATTTTTGTGTCTATTTGTTTATGAGATTACTTATATACTAAAAAAATCATTTTTTTCAGCCAAAGTCACCTTTTTCATCAAGTAAGCCCTTGAAACTTGATGGTAAGAAGCACCGTGAAGATGAAGATAATTCGTCTATTGCTTCCTCGTATCCTCTAAGCTTGAAGATTTTGATGGATTATTTTGAACAAGGAAAGTTTTAGGTTTATTAGAAGAAAATTAGAATCTGTCATAATAATATTTTCTAAATATTTACCTATTCTTTTACGAATCTTGATCAGAAACTATTTTCAACCCTCCAATATAGCTGAATATTACCTATTTAAATAACATAGGAAAGCTGTTATTCTATGATTTGTTCTTTAACCACAAGCGTTAGTGCTATATCCATGCGCACTACTAGATCTAAAGTAACTCTGGGTTCAGCCCCGACATTTAGAAGCTCAGAGCGTGCAGAGAAACGGAGGGAGGTACTGATTTACTGACAAGTTAATTCTGGTGATGTATATTCTGTTGAATAGATGTCACTGCACACTAATCTTATCACTTAATTTTATCTGTCCAGTTTTATCTGAAGTTGGAGGAGAAACAGCATGCTCTTGAAGAAGAAAAAAGACAGTATGAGGCAAGGAAAAAGGTAGTGTGGTCTTTTTCTTGTGATTGCGTACTTTTTTCTGCTCTTACTTGAAGTCTCACCCTTGTACCAATGCTTGTCTTGTCTATTTACATATGGTGACTTCTTTAATGCCTGTCCTCCATGTTACCTTTTGCACAATAAGTTATTAATGAATTCGTATCGAAAATGAAACAACTAAATTATTAATAACCCTCATAGGAAGAGCAAGAAACAGCCATCAAGCAGTTGAGGAAGAACTTGGTAATTAAAGCAAAACCAGTACCAAGTTTCTACTATGAAGGGCCTCCGCCAAAGACTGAACTCAAGAAGGTACTCTTTTCTCTTTTCCATCTGTTATTTCATAATTTCAGGATGAATATGGAACTACCAATACCATTTAGAACTTCTGACCTTTCATTGAGGGGATACCATACAACTGGAATACTACAATTTGATCATGCCTTCTAGGCTAACATGTAATTTTGCATTTACGAAATGAATAACAAAATTGTTTTCTCGCCAATGAAATCATTTTGGTTAAGAGACAATTTTGATTTGTGAGCAGCTTTATGTTAAAACAACTACTCATTGCATTTCCTTTGATGGCAGCTGCCACTTACTTGCCCCAAGTCACCAAAACTAAACAGGAGAATGAGCCTTGGTGATGCTGTGAACAAATCTCACGAGGTCTGTAATCGTGCACGTCACAGCATTGGCAGCCACATCAAAGGTGGGTCTAACAGCCCTTCGGCTCCAAAAACCCAGTGTCGATCTAACAGCCCTCTGACTCCAAAACCCCGGTTTGGGTTTGGATCTTACTGCCCTTTGACTCCAGAACCCAAGGACCGGGTCATTCGACGCCGCAGCACTGGCATATTGAAAACCAAAGAACAACCAAATGTGGATAAGGAAATAAAAACATCTCTTAAGATCGCCGGGTCGGCGAACGTGGACATATCAGTCCAATCATGAGCTTCTCAAGTTTCTACTGACCTCCACTTGAGAGGAAAATAACCTTCATTTGCCTCAGTCACCATTTGGGATGTTGTTTTCACAATAGACAGCTTAATTTTCTTTTTATCAGGACTGACTTTTTTTGTGGTTTGTGTTATAACTTGTGTTGTATATTTTTTTGTTTTGTAACTTACAATGGTACACAGCATCTTATATATTATGATAGAGATATTGATGTACCAAAATGTGATATTTCCCATACTAATCACAGGGATTTGGTATGTGAAAAGGTAATTGAAATATATCTTTATGTAACACAGGCCAGTATGAGTGCTAAGTTTAGTCTTCTGTGTGTTTCTGATAGAAGTCATTAGGTGAAAATATCATGATCATGTGATACTTGTCATCCTTTGTTGTCCAAGATTTGAGTTTGGATTTTGATAATATTACTATTATTTTCTGTAGTATTATATTTTATGGTTGAAAAAAGTCACTAGGATGTTGAAGAGATCCGACAGAATAAAGGTTTATAGGAAATTGTGATGACTTGAGCTTGTAGCAAGCTAGAAAAAGAAATGGCTAGTGTTCACGCAAGGGATTTGAGCTTAGAATATATCTTCTAGATTTTAGTAGCAACTTTTCTTTGGTCAACAAATTTCTTACCATTTAAACCAATGTTACCACTTACGATGAAGGAATCTTGTTCGATTGCTGACCGAACTTGCAAACACACTTAATTTTGGTTTACCATGAAAATTTAGTGAATTAATTTTGCAACCTCTGTATGAGAGGTTGGATTTCGTTAGACCATGAAAATTTTAGTTTGATTTATTAATCTCGAACAAGATAATTCACGTAATTCGATTTAAGGAAGTCAAACACACTCTGAGTTTGGCTTTACTCCTCACCAATAAAGTAAGGTGTTATACCATCACATGAATTATAAATGCATGAATATGATGGACTAAAAAAATCTGCGGTTGTAACAAAGCAATTTTACTGTTTACTACCACTAAATCCGATTAAATTGAATATGATATATTTAGTATTTCCTAAATGTATAGAATTGATGGAGCTATGGATGGTTTGAGATATTTTGAGACAAGAAAGTATTAGGTAGTAATTTCTTGTCCCGAAGAGATTGTTTGCTCCCTTCAGTTTCAGACTCTATGTTAATGTCATTTTTAGTATGTTTTATAATACCTATAATAAGGACTAATTTGAATATAAAAATGACTAGTTTGATTTACATTTAAAAATTGAGACTATTTTTTTCAATTTTTAGTGATCCAAGTTGTAAAATAAAAAAATACGAGGAACTGAAATGAATATTTATTCATAATTTTGTAATCTTAACTCTTGAAATTTAAAAAAAAAAATTATTCACTCTCATTAATAAAATTTAGAAAATAAATAAATAAATTTTGCATAAAAATATCGT
Organism: Lupinus angustifolius; assembly: GCF_001865875.1. Taxonomy (NCBI): domain Eukaryota; kingdom Viridiplantae; phylum Streptophyta; class Magnoliopsida; order Fabales; family Fabaceae; genus Lupinus; species Lupinus angustifolius. The sequence goes on from NC_032012.1 coordinate 7,421,788, forward strand.
GTTTTATAAAAAAAAAATCATCATAAAATTTTAAAAGGTATTCTATAATAAGGAGCATATGGAGTATTGCAATTTTTATTTGTAAAAGCACATTAAGACATAATGTTCCCTTTATATTGACACAATTTGTATAAAACTCGACTTATTCTTTAATTTAGTAGATAAACCTAATAACCTAAACTCAAGCCAAGGATAGCTTGAGTCAATAGGTTCGTGAATTACTCGACTATATATATTTAGAAAATATTTTATATTTATATTATGTATTAAAAATTAGAAAATTCATAGGATAGATTTAAAACTAATTATATACGATATAAATCTTAGATTGTTAATTTGCTTAAAACTTCATAAACTTTAATTAAACCAATCTTAAATAAAAAAATAATTGACATTTATTAATTCACCTCAGAACTTGGCCAGAATTGAGACTATTACTACTCTAACTCAGACTAAATTTCATCTTTATTGGTAAGTGAATAATGTATCTTGTGCTATAAGGAGATAAATTATATTTTTCAATTAATAAAATCATGATATGTGTCCTATTTAATTATTTTCTATAAAATTATTTCTAAAACTAAACAAAACAGTACACATATCATACTTTTATTGGCTGAGGGAGATAAGTTATCTGATAATTTATTCTTTATTTATAAATATCCTAAAAAAATATTTAAGAAAGGTTGTGATTTAGAATCTCTCTCACTCAAATAAGAAAATTGAGATTAATTAAAAGGTTTAATTCGTATTCCAAATTTGAATTGCTAAACTGTAGGGGCCAAATGATGCATCAATTTATTTTTGGCTACTAGATTCTGATATATTTGCAATAACAGTTACATGTTGTTGGTGACAGATTGTGCTTAAATTGCAGTGACAATGCCAAAAGGTTTACACTTTGAAAACAATAATAACAAGCAATGACAGATCATGGGCAACTGAATCATTTCATTAATCCCTCTAAAAGTTCGGTAATTATACCTTTATCATATCCTTCTTTATGCCAAAGATTTTATTTCACCAGAATATAGTTGCACCCTTCAATATAGCACACAATAACCTACTAATTATTGATCACCTTCCTCCTAAAATTTTGCCGCTAATAGTTGCAAATGGACGGTGAAATAGATTACATAACACACCATTAATAGAACACAATATCTTCACCATGTTCTTATACCACTTTTGGTTCATTATTTCGTTTCATTCTCAAACCCACCACCACAATAATCACCACTGCACGACGGCGAGGAAAAGCAAGGTTCCCCTTGCTGCCTCAGCCACCGTACCAAACTAGGTTTTTATTACTTGACCCTTAAGAAAAAAGCAAAGTTTTTTTGCCCCTTGTTGTGTATATAGCTATAGCTATGAGCGAAGAAGAAAACCAACATAAAATATTGTTATCTTCAAGTCCAAGCGAGTCAGAGGTGGAGTTGCAGCATATGCCATTGGCACCACCACCATGGAAAAGCCGAAAACGCCTTTCGAAGCAGCTATCTATGTGTGAAAAGCCAAGAGACATTGCATGGGAAAGAAAGCGACGCCAAGAGCGAAGGAGAAGTAGTACTCAAGATTATGATGATATCACAGATGAAGATCTTAATGAGCTTAAAGGGTGTATAGAATTAGGGTTTGGATTCATAGAGGAAGAAGGCCAAACTCTTACGACCACTTTGCCAGCACTTGATCTTTATTTCGCCGTCAACCGTAGGTTGTCACCAAGTCATGTCTCTACTCCTCATAAACTAGGTGCTCGTTCTTCATCGTTTGGAAGCATTAAGAGTGAATCTGACTCATGGAAGATTTGTAGCCCAGGTGACATTACATCATGTTGTATTGTTGTTGCCTAAGATTGCTTAAAGTGATTCATGTTTTTGTTTGTTTTTGAAAGGCCTGGATGATTGCACCATCTTTTTGTTAGTCTTTGATAGTGTTTTGGAGTGTATATTAAGGATTGTACCTTACTACTTCTCAATTGTCTCTATAACATAGGACAAATTTGAGCAATATTAATTGAATAACTACTTGTCCTGAGAGGCTATAATTGAATGCATAAGGTATATGAACTTTTCTAAAATACGATCCAGTGTCACATTACTGTGACATGACATGAAATCATATTGTTGTTGTCTTAGGATACCTAAAATCTAATTGTGTTTATGATAGAATAGAACCCTAGTAGGTTGCCCTATAAGGTTTACATAGAGCATTCTATGAGTTTTATAGACTGCAATTACATCATCCATCATTCATATTTAATTGATACTTCGGGGGGAAAAAAGTAATTCAACTAGATGATGTAGTGAATGTGTATTGGATAACCTTTGTCGTCATAACTTTTTTGACAAATTTTTTCTTGCTTTTGGCTAATGTGTTGTGTTATGGTTTGCTAATAGGCTATCTATCTATGCAATGCAGGGGATGATCCTGAACTAGTAAAGACCAAGTTAAGGCATTGGGCTCAAGCTGTTGCTTGTTCTGTAAGGCAGTCTTCTTGAAAGGAATGTTTTGTGCTACCAAATGATATTTCTAAAGATGCACAAAATCCATGAAGAAAAAAGGGAAGAAGAGGCTGCAATTGAAGTATAATAAGATGCTTTCATAAAAGTTGGTGCATCTTTTCCTTATGGGGTTTTTTGTTGGAGGTTAACAAATTCAGTAGTTGGCTCCAATTTCAACATTGGTTAGAACATAATGTTCTAACCAATGATCCCGTTTTCTTTACCTCTTCTCTGCATATATATTCTATCTGAAACTTTCTTTCTCAGGCCAATTCATACTGAAATTTTTTATAGTGTGATTATGGCCACCCCTTACCATGCATGTGTACAATTAATTCAAAGACAATGTATTTCAAGAGACTCGTTACATCAACTATTATTAGTAGATAAGTTTTATCCATCTTTAGCTTAGGATATATTTTTACTTGGCATGACTTGTGATTGTAAAAGGTAGAGAGAAATGTAATTGCTCATTGTTTCATTCTGATTCTCTTCTTTACCCGACCAATCTCAGTAGCATTTTATAGATTATATATTTTGGTGTTAAAAAGCTCCCTTATTAATTGGATGGGTCGGAATAGAAACATGCATAGTTAGGCATTTTGAGAAGGAAAAAAACGTAATTATACCCTAAAGTTTAGATGGATACAAATGGCATTGGAATTCACATATAGAATGATTTATAATTGGGATATTAAACTTATTAATTATTTATAACCTAGGTAAGATTTTTGTTAGTATATATCCCATGCAGCTCAATCGCAAGTATAATAGAGATCACTTGTCCCAAACTCTATCCTCTAAAAATTTGTAACACCTATTTGAAAATTTTAAATGGTGGAAAACATAATTAAAATTATGTGTTGTTTTTAATATATGTCACAATTTTATTAGACATAACATGGTTGGAGACACATGTGATCTCATTCTTGCAAAAGTGTTTTTATATATTTTTTTCTTAGTGCCCTAAGCTTTTCTCCTTTCCCTGATAACTAAGAAATTTGTTTCACAGAGAATACAGAAACCAAAGAAAGACAGAATCAGAGATCCAGAGTTCAAACGAGACAACATTCTAATCTTAAAAGAAAGGATAAGGCAAATCTGACAGAAAAAGAAAATCCAAAGGTCCATTAGGTTACAACAAGGCTACTATTCCTCCTCAAGATTGATTGAGTCCTTGAACTTCCCATACAAAATTTTCTTCAGTTCAGACATTTGAGCAAGCACTGATTCTTTCTCTTCTTCCAGCTTTTCCAATTTATGGCTTGTCACCTCTTTCATCTCTTCTATCCTGTTCTCAACTTCATCCTTTGACACATGGGCAAAAACCTCCCCAATCTGAAAACGAACAACCTCTTCATCTGTTATAATCAGCTCATTACTTGCATCCTCCAAATTCTCATTTGATTCCTGTAAAAGAAGAATAATTCTGTTACATTTGAATCATAATAGAAACAAAAACGCCCACAATGCACTTGCCATTGCAGATTGGCTTGGGTGGCAGTGAAATTAAAACCATGACAGGACTTGCAGAACAAATACTTCATCATCAAACCAAAGATAAAAGCAAGGAAAAACAGAAGAACAAATAAAATCTATCCCTCACATATATAGGACAGAATAGATACTTTATGAACCCTATGTTTAAAACAAAAGGGTTAAGCAATCTGCTTACTTGCAAAGGTAGAGTTAACATAACTAGTTAGTACACATAAGGTTGTTGTCTTGTGACCACTACGTTAAAGATTCAAATCATGGAAACAGTCTCTCCACTTGTGAGGTAAGGCTGCATATATCTATCCTCCTAATGATGACATCATGCAATAACGTCAATAACAACCAAACCTTTATTCCACTAGACAGCGTAATGCAGCCTTAAACTCAAAAACCTCCTCAGCACTCTGCTGCTCTATTGGATCAAACCCTTTATCTAGGCTCTAGTGCACTACCACAAGACGTAGCCTCCTTTGCTTCAATCTCATACTTCTAACTTCTTCCACCTTATCCCTAACAGCAGCCATTCCATCAGACTTCAATAGATTAATTTGTACAGTGTCCACAAAGGGTCTTCACTGAATAAATTTGACTGCACCATTGGCATCAACTAACCGGTTTAGACTAACCACAATGTGCTAAATCCACAACCAAAGAATTAAATTACCAGTATCTCTGCACGGGGTTCCTCTACACCATCACCCTGCTGTCTATCATATAAAACCTCACTGATTTTTCTTCATTGACAAACTCCTCGTCCTTCTCTTCTTCAAGTCATCATGCAATTCCACCGCATTATCCGCAGCGACAACTCCCTCAAAATCTCCACCCACAAACCTCGAATAATTACCGCCATCACTACAAGCTTCAAAAACACCTCGCCCTAGTGGCTATCACTAAAACCACTCCCTCACCACCTCACCCACCCAACTTATCTTTCTCATTACAAGCCTTGTGAAACATTTGCAGAATTCACAAAAGGGTCATAAAAAAACACATTCACCTTTCAGTTATTTCCCATCTATAATAAGCCCAGTGGACTTAATCTCCAACCCCTTTTCCTCTTCACCACTGAGGAACCTATCATGTTCAGACCCATAAACGCCATTAACGAGGTTTAAGGAAGAAATAAGGAAAAAGAAATTACCTTAGCAAATTTGATCTCATCTTCAAGCTCGTGAAACCGATTATTCAACCTTCCGAATTTATTGATGTTCTGTTGGTCCTCCCATGTTACTTCCGTTTCAGATCCTCCACCCTTTTCAGATCATAATGAAAAGTTATCACATTTCATAAATTTTTTGTTTAAACAATGCAATTTCAACAACAAAATTAATTCAAATTTAGGGTTTTGAGCTACCTGCTGCATGACGATGTTGATTCAAATTAGGGGTTTTGATCCAGGGATGTATTTCAATAACAAGTGCCACTGCAGATGACGTGGAACGTTTATAACTACAACACGAGGGATATTATATTTTTATTTTCACCCTTCTCATCTAGTTTTGAAATCCTAACTCTTAAGAGTATTATTACTATTGAAGACCCATTTTTATCCTCTGAAAATTTTTGGTATAATTTGGTATTGGAAAGTTAAACAATTGAAAATAATTCTTAAGAATATTATATGCATAAGTTTTTTTTAACATTATCCTAGATATGAAATATTTGATTTGGTATTATTACTAAGGTGCCAATGTTTTGTTTTTGTTGTTGTCATGGGTGATCTTGTTCCGCGTGTGTTACACTCATTCACATCCACGTTTGACTACATATCTACAACTAAGTAACTATTCATTCTTTTTTTCCTAATAATGAAACTAAGAAATCAGTTATTCACTTCATATAACAAAAATCAATTTTAAGTATCATATCTAATAAATACACTTTGTCACATGTTCCTATTGTTTTGGATATTCACGTGATAAAAATCAAACCTGAATAGCATGTTTAAGAAATTAAAGATTGTTTATCACATTTCCCCATTGTTTAATGTGTTGGTTGGTTACAATTATACTTATTTGATAGGTAAGAGCAATAATGATCCTATTTTTAAATAATGGAGAGACAAATGTTTATTTCTCTTCATATTTTTTATGACAAAAATATTATTTTATAATAAAAATATTATTATGTGTTATCTTTTTATATGTTATTATATGACATTTATCTTTCTAGTAATGGAGAGGATATGTGTGATTCAACTAACAATGACTTAATTGTTGGTAGATAGATTAGCTTCTTAAATAACATGGGAAGGTGGAATGGAGAAAGATCTATTATCTTAAATGTTGTCATGAAGTTTCAGACCATTGAAAACATGTAATATCAATTAAAAAAAATATTATTTTTTCTGTTTTTGTTTCAATTTATTGGTCTAGGACATGGTCCAGAATACTATTTGGTACAATGAATCATTGTCCAAAGTAGAATACCTTATTATGTGCATTTAAACAAACTTTTTATAAATGATAAAATTTATAGCCTTGTTTGACTTAGTAATCAATTGGTTGATGGTAATAATTTAGCCTAAAGTTTACAAGTTATATCAAAAACTTATAAGCTGTAAGGGAGAATTGATTGAAACAAAATAGTTTGATAATGATGACTTACTTAATAGAAATAAAATAAGATACACCTATAGCAGAAAAGTATATAAGCTATCTCAAATAATTTATCAAATATGATTTTATAAACATGTAACTAATTAAAATAAGCTCTTGTATGAAAAACTTACTGACAGTTTATTTTGATAAATAAAATAAGCTAGTTAAAATATTGTTAGCAAACAATTTTGGCATACAAGGTGAGGCGGCACCCTTAATGCAGACCAAGTGAAGGGTCTGGCTGAGCAGTGGGCACCAAGTGTGGTTATTGGACATGTGTTATCCTAGGCCCAAACCGCACTCCACGTTTTATTTCTTCCAAGTTTCGTTGTTGTTACAATCTTACTTCTTTAATTAAAAGCACTATTTCATATGAGTAGGTGTAAAAATGTGTGCCTCAAATTTATGATGATTGTGAATATTTTCCTAACATCGCTAATATAAATCATTCTTCCTCTATGGGATAGATACAGCAACACCTTCTCTTGATTTCTTCCATAATTCTTTATTTTATTCTATTCAAAACTTGGGCAATATATTTGTGATTTTCATAGTATAAAAACTTGAACACACGTGTTTATAAGCTTGTTGTACTAACCTTGGGGAGTGGTTGGCTATTCAGATTGCACCATGGTCCAGCCAAATTTCGCTTTGATAATGGTTTCCAGGTCACAACTATTTTCTAAATAAATTCTTATTTTCTGTTTTTCTAGGTTCCTAGCTACATGTTTATATTCATATGATGGTATTTTAGGATTCATCAACTTCATGTTGATATGATGACATACTTCAAACTCTATCATATATTATAGATTTAATTACATAACCAATGCTAAGTGTTATGAAATAGACCAAGAACATAGAAGAATATAGAAGAAGAAATAGGAGATGACAGAAAATGTATTCCACCTCTCACAGTGAACTTCGTAAAATACTTTATATTTAATGAACATGCAGATATTAAAATATTTTATAACACTTCCATTCATTATGCGTTCAATTTTTCTATTCTATAGATTTTTGCAAAGTTAACATTGCAGCATGCATGTTGAGAAAGGATGGAGATCACCTGTCCCAAACGTTGTTCTACTTTTGTCTCAAATCAATCAGAGTACTCCATTTTATTATTTTTGTCTTTTAAATTTTTTTATTTTATCCATGTGCTAATATATGATTGGCTTGGAACAGAGAATGAGGACTTAGAGTATGCATTTTCCTTCTCCTTCTCCTTCTTCTTCTCCTTCTTCTTCTCCTCCTCCTCCCCCTCCTTCTCCTTCTTCTTTATGCCTTTGATATCCAATATGGTATCAGAACTCTCACATTGAGAGCTCTGCTACGGAACTCATTCCTTCTCCATTGCTTACCTCCACGTCACTTACCTACCTTCACTATTGCCTATTTTCATTTTTACTTTCCTCACTTTATTCATTCCCTTCCCACGTCACTTACCTATCTTTCCCTGTTTTCCCATCTCCTCAACAAAACCCAAAATCCCTAGAAAAACCCATTTTGATTAGCTTACAAATTCATCAATAACAAACACCAATTTACAAATTCATCAACATGCAGCAAGAAAACAACAACAATCATCAATTTATAGATCCATCCCTAAACTCATGTAGCCCATACTACTTTCATCCCGGAGAAAACCCTGGATTTGTGTTAGTTTCTCCGCCATTAGATAGTATGAATTACAACTCTTGGAGTAGATCCATGAGAAGAGCTCTTGGATCCAAGAACAAATATAAGTTCGTTAATGGAAACATCAAGATGCCCAGCGTGACCAATCCAATATTTGAAGCATGAGAAAGATGTAATAATATGGTGGTTTCTTGGATTACTAGATCATTGTCCCCTCAAATCGCCCAAAGTGTAGTGTACATAGATGGAGCATAAGATTATGGCAAGATCTCAAAGAGAGATTTTTCAAAGGGGATTACTTCAGAACTTCCGACCTATTGCAAGAAATCCACTCAATTTGACAAGGTGACCGAAGCGTATCAGCGTTCTTTACAGATTTGAAGACTATTTGGGAAGAGTTTGATGCTTTGAGACCTCTGATCCCCTGCATATGTGATGTGAAGTTTAGTTGTGAATCAATGAAGAACAATATCTTCTATCGGGAATCAGAGTATGTTATCTGTTTCCTTAAATGCCTTAATGACCAATATGGAACAATTAAGGCACAAATACTACTCATGGAGCCACTACCATCAATGAATAAACGTTCCTCTCTAGTCATACAGCAAGAAAGACAAATGGATGTCACAATTACTGAAAACCAAAGCAATGCTATCAACAACATCACTACAAGGTCAAACTGGAGAAATAATCCAAGCAAAGGACTAGCTTCAACCCAAGGTCATCACAGGAATACAATAGATACACTGGGAGAGGTGGTGGATCTGGTAGTAATTCAGGTTTTTCGAATAAGGGCTTGGCTAAAAGTAATGGTAGACCTAAATCAAATATGGTAGGAAATAAAATCTGCACTTTCTGTGGCAGAGAAAACCATACAGTTGAAACCTGCTACTTTAAACATGGATTCCCTCCTACCTTCAAGCCTAGACAAAGACAAACGGTACATGCAATCAACTCCTCTACAAGTCAATAAAACTTAACAACAACCATTCCAATCAATAATGAATTCCATCCAGAGAAGAACAATGAGAAAAAAGCTGTCCTCACCTTCAATCCCATCCATCAGGTTAACCAGACTTCCAGTGAAGAGGATATTCATCCTCACTCAGGTATGTGTTCCTCTCAAAATTGGTGGATTCTTGACACAGAGGCCACATATCATATAATCAATTATATGTCCAATTATTCATCATATTATAGCATCAAGCCTATGATCATAAGGCTGCCTAATGGTGCCTTTGTCCTAGCCAAACATTCTGGCATTGTGGCCCTTTCCACCCATTTGCACCTCACTAATGTGTTGCATATCCTTGGTTTTACTTACAACTTAATTTCCATTCACAAACTCACCACTCATTCCACTTGCACCGTTATATTTGATCAACATTGTTTTTTTATTCAGGATACAATTACCTTGAGGATGATTGGACTTGTTGAGGTTCATAACCATCTATACATTTTTTGCAACATAACTAGCTCTACAAAACACATTTTGGCTACTAACACATCTGCTTCTGCTCTTAAATTTGATTTGTGGCATTTTCGCTTCTGCTCACCCATCTAAATCTATTTTTGAAACTGTTTGTAAACAATACCCATATGTAAAATTTTGTGCTAATAAAGTTTGTGACACTTGCCATGTTGCTAAACAAACAAAGAGACCTTTTCCTACTAACACATCTATCACCACTCACCCATTTGACATGTTGCACATGGATATTTGGGGACCCTTACAAATCCCCTCTATCCACGGTCATAAATACTTCGTAACCATCATTGATGATTTCACACGCCACACTTGGTTGTTCTTAATGTTCTCTAAGGCTGACACAAAGGACATTATTAAAAACTTCATACACTTTGTTTATGTTCAATACAATAAGCATGTTAAGACTATTAGATCCGACAATGGAAATGAGTTTCTTATGCCTAATTTCTATGCCAAATTTGGTATAATTCACCAGACTTCTTGTGTTGAAACTCCCGAGCAAAATTCCATTGTTGAGATGATGCATATGCATATCCTCAATGTGACTAGGTCACTCCTCTTTCTGTCTCACTTACCCCCATGTTTTTGGATATATGTTGTCAAACATGATGTCTTTTTTATCAATAGACTTCCCATCCATGTTTTACAAAATAAACCCGTGATTGAATTCCTCCTAGGACAGATCCCTACTCTAGCTGACCTTTAGGTATTTGGCTGCCTATGCTATGGCACCAATATTGTTCAAGGCAGGATCAAGCTTGATCCTAGAGCCAAGAAATGTATCTTTCTTGGCTACAAACCTAGAACTAAAGGGTACATCCTCATAGACTTACAAACTAGACAATTATCAATCACAAGAAATGTACAATTTCATGAGCACATATTCCCTTACCCTCCTTCCATCCCCCCAACTATCCAATCTGATATTGTTACCAACTCCAATAACTTTCCCCTACAACTCCCATCATATAACCAACCTCCTAACAATCCTGCCACTGATTCCCAGCCCTCATCCACTCACCATTCTCCCATTGCATCCAATCAACCCTCTACCATGAACCCTATTAGAAGATCTCAAAGACCTCACATTCCACCAACCTACCTGATGAGCAATATATTACACACTATTCATAACCTTAATTTAGCATGAATGATGATTCTTGGTGCCTAATTGAATTTGTTTCACATGGTTTAGTGTTTTAGACTTTATTGGACTAATATTTCTAAAATGAGTTAATTTGGGATTATTTGGCCTGATTAAATCTATTATCATTTTCATATCACATTTGGCACCAATGACATTTTGGGCATTATGGAAGTCGAGGATATATGTTGAAGTGAAGATTGTATTTTTAATTTAGGAGTTGTTTTTATTGTAATTTAGCTTTGGGCCCATTGTTTAGGCCCAATTCGGTTTATGTGTGTTGGAGGGGTTAAATTCGGATTCCCCACTCCAAACACACACACTTTTTAGTTTGCCTCATTTTGAAAAAGTCACATTTCCGTTTTCCCTTTCTTTTGCTCTGCTAGGGTTTCACCCTTCTTCATTTCTCATTTTCGGTTTGCTCTTCCATTGCCATGGAAGGCTAAATTTCTGGACTAAGTTCCTTTGGTAATGTATCACAACTCTTGAGGTTTTGTTATTAATGCATTTTTGGTTTCTTTATTGTTGATTTCTTTTATCTTAGTTCTGAATATGGTTTGCTTAATGCCATTGTTTAGAAACTGGTTGGTTGAGTT
>NC_032012.1:7433361-7534620 GCF_001865875.1 Lupinus angustifolius
TGTTCATACTATCCAACAGCAAAACCCCCCTTGTGTGTGTGAGTATAAGGTGTTTGAAGCTTTGCCTGAAAGATAATCCTTGGGAAACGACCTAGGAGTCACTTCCTAGTACTGCAGTTTTAATTGTTATATTATTTGTATCAGGTACGGTCTCAATCACTACCTCAGAGACTTCCATTGTAGTCTCCTCACCTCATCATCCCACATTGACCCGCCTAACATTACTCACCCATTACCTAATATTCTATATTACCATGCCTTATCACCATCTTACAAACTATACACCCTTTCCATTAGTGTAAACATTGAACCAAAAACCTATCCTCAAGCCATTTCATCCCCTGAATGGACTCATGCCATGCAGAATGAATTATAGGCCTTAGAGGACAATATCACTTGGACTATAGTTCCCCAACCCCCTGGGAAAAGGCCATAAGATCCAAATGGGTTTATAAACTAAAATTTAAGGCTGATGGCACCATTGATAGACATAAAGCTAGATTAGTTGCCAAGGGTTTTAACTAAACAAATGGGCTTGATTTCTTCGATACTTTTGCCCCTATGGTTAAACTAACCACAATCAGAATGCTCTTTGCCATTGCTTCTTTCCAACATTGGATCTTAGAACAACTAGATGTTAATAATGCATTTTTACATGGTGATTTACATGAGGAGGTATATATGACCTTACCTAAAGTGGTTACTTTTACTATACCTAACTCTGTATGCAAACTCAACAAATCCCTATATGGTTTAAAACAAGCAAGTCGGTAATGGTTTGCCAAATTATCTTATACTTTATTATCTTTAGGATATGTTCAATCCCATCATGACCATTCCTTGTTTACTAAACATGATATTCATGGCTTTATTTCTCTTGTTGTTTATGTGGATTATCTTATACTTGCTGACAATAATCCACGTGAAATTTCTTCTGTTAAACACTACTTACATTCTGTTTTTAAAATCAAAATTTTTGGTAAACTGAGATATTTTCTTGGTTTAGAAGTGGCTTATTCTAAGCATGGCATCACTATCAGCCAATGAAAATATACACTTGATATGTTATTTGACACATGTTTCTTGCACTCTAAATCGGCTAATACACCGATGACAAAATGCCTAAATCTCTGCCAAGATGATAGTGTTCCTTTCACTAATCCTATGCTATATAGACAACTGGTAGGTCGTCTTATTTACCTCATAAATACTCACCCTGATCTCACCTTCGCTATTCAGCAACTTAGCCAGTTTATGGCCACCCCTACCATCATTCATTACAAAGCTTTAACTCGAGTACTCATGTATCTTAAAGGTACCCCTGGCAAATGTTTATTCTACTCCTCTTCTTCTCCTCTTCATTTAAAAGGTTTCAGCGGCTCAGATTGGGCTAATTGTCCAGATACGAGGTGTTCAATTTCAGGTTTTTGTATGTTTTTAGGCATGTCCTTGGTTTCTTGGAAATCCAAGAAACAAAACACTATTTAACGTTCTTCTTCTGAGGCTGAATATAGAGCCCTTGCTTTTGCCTCTTGCGGAATCCAATGGCTTCATTATTTTTTCACTGCTTTTATGGTTTCCTTCAAACAACATGATGTGCTTTATTGCGATAGCCAATCTACTAGGCGCATCGTTGCTAACTCAGTTTTTCATGAACGTACTAAACACCTTGATATCGATTGCCATATTACTCGTGAATACTTGAAGAAAAACCTCTTTATTTTACTGCCTATTTCCTCTCAAGAACATGTTGCTGACTTATTTACAAAAGCTTTGGATTTAAAGCTTTTTGGCTATATGCTTTCCAAGCTGGGAATACAAAATATACACTCTCCAACTTGATAGGGGTATTACATGTTAAGAGTTTCATCAATGTATTGGGTTATTGGGCTATGCTTCTTATAAAGCCCATTTACTTTTATAGCTTTCTGTTTTGATTAGGTAGTTATGTTAGTTAGGTAGTTATGATAGTTAGTGTTTCCTATTCTATATAAGGTAGGTCTTCTTGGTTATTCAATCAATTAATTCATTCATATATCACAACAATCAATAAAGAATATATTCATCTTCTTCTTCTTTATGCCTTTGATATCCAATAAATAACTTGTCATCTAATTCTAACTAGAGAATATAAACCGCGACCAAAACATTACAGGTTTATGCCTTTCCACATGGGAGATGCTTGATAATTGCAGGGTGAGATATAAAAATCTGTGATGAATGTGTAAATTTCATATTAATAAAAGTTGATTTAAAATAATATTTATTTTGATATTGTTTTATATGATTTTTATTAAGTTTTTTAGTTCTTTAACAATTAAATTTGATATGATTAATTGAATAATTATGTAAAAAATATATTTGTATTTGTTTTTATTTATTTTATATATGATTTAACAAATGACTTATTAGATGAATTAATTATTTACTTCTTAGTATTCCATACAAGTTGACTCCAGATATTACAACCATGAGAGTGTGAGATGGAGAAATAAAGGAGGAAACATAGGACAAAGAGAAGAATGGGAACATGCATACCCAATAATAGTACCGGGGATATGGTAAAAAAGGAAAAAAGAAATAATAATAATAATAGTATATTAATAATGTGTAGATCTAGTGGTACATGTAAGGTTTTATTGGATTTCTAGATAGATTATATGGTCAATAGTTCGATTATTAGGATTGATACTTGTTGGGATGAGCAACCATACTCCGAAAAAAATTATTTCCTTAGTTATACAAATATGTAATAATAATATCGGGGTTATGTGAAATAAATTAGTGGAACCCTCAAAGAAAGGCCGTAACATGAAGCACATGTCTTGTTCCCATCTTATCACTTGTTCATGGATCTTAGGTATTTTCCTCTTATACCAACCATAGGCCAAGTTGTACATATAATGCTCTAAGGAATCTTGCATACCATTCAATACTCAATCACAATAAAAAATAACCAAGAGAAAAAAATATATGTATTGATAATGTAATTTTTTTACACTATCACTGTATTATCTATCATTTATTTTCAATCATTGTTGTCTATTAAATAAAAATAATACAAATGAATGGTGAATGATGCACTGATTATGTATCATTTTTTTACCATACATATATATATTACACTCAATAAATAAAGGGACGCATATACTTTATATAATTAAGGAGTCAGACTCCTCTCCAGTAACGAAGAGGAAAGTGCTGTACAAAATAAAACAAAAAACATGATAAAAAGACAAGGCATGATTGAATCTTCTTGATGAAACTGATAGATGAGAAAAGAGAATGAGATTGAAAGCTTAAAGAATTGATATTTCTCATTCATGAAAATGAATGAATTGAATTATAAGGAATAAGGGAATCGCCTTTTATATACTAACTAGTTAATCGATTAATTAAACTCTTAATTGATTAACGAAATCAATATTACAACTAACTTGTCAAACCAAAATCAACTAACAACTTTAACATCCCCTCAAGCTGGAATGTGTCAAGCATTTCAAGCTTGAAATGATTGTGTTGAACATCACACATACTCTAATACCTCCTCTTGCTAGTGAGCGAATATTCATCTCTTAGTCTAGAAATATGAACATGAAGCAATAGTGACGCTTAACCACCATCTGGCATAAACAATTTCATCCAACATTAACCATCTTTTTGACATAAAGCAAACCAATCATAATGGATGAGAGAACAAAATTAAATGAGATGAACCTTAATCTTGATCCTTATATGTTGCTTCAATGAGGAAAAATTACACACTAATGTTGTGTGTTTAATGAGAGAAATGGGTAAAAAAACTAGAGTAATAAAGAAAATAAATAATTGGGGTAGTTGATGAAGAATAAGAAGAAAAAGATGTAAAGTAACCAAGAATCTCAAGAACTCTGAAAGATCTCAAAGGAGAACTTGCATATTGCTTGATAATATTCATATACCAACATAATTGAATGGAACTTTTCTTACTCTTCTTTGCTTCTGAGTGTTGTTACTTGTTACAGAATTGAAAACAAGAAGATGGTAGAAAATTTTGAGAAGAAGATATGCACTAATATTTTATTACTTTGCAAGAAATGAAATGAACATGCCTCTTTGATTAGTAAACAACACAAAGGTCCATACAAAGTTGTTGACATGGATTTTCTTGGGAATCTTGAAATGGAAGAACACTTGTTATAGAACGGCACAATAATCAGGTGTCTCAACCAGGGACTCTAGATGACCAAAGAAAATGGTGATGAGATTGTTATAACTCTGGTGGACACTCTCCATTCCTACTCCTTGTAGTAAGCTGAGATGAAAGTTTTTCATAGAAGCATAAACACGAAAGCTAACAAAAGATTAATTATGCTCTGATACCATCTTAAAATGGTAGGAGACATGGTTGAATCTTCTTGATGAAATTAAACCGATAGATGAGAAAAGAGAATGAGAAAGAAAGCTTAAAGAATTGACATTTTTCATTCGTGAAAATGAATGAATTGAATTACAAGGAATAAGAGAATCACTTTTTATATACTAACTAGTTAATCAATTAATAAAACTCTTAATCGATTAATGAAAACAATATTACAACTAACAAACCGAAATCAACTAACAACTCTAACACTTGTAATGACACTTTTATCCTAAAACTGAGTGTAAAAAAATCATTGTCTCTCCCATAATGAAGAGGATCCCTACTCATAATTAAGTGGTTAAGTACAATTTTAATATTGAAGGGGAAAGAAACTAAACCAGTTTTTGTTAAAGGGTGGAAACAAACCAGCTATGTTAACTGGAAATGTTGACGTTATTATTAGGCAAATACACTGACAATAAACAAAGTCACAAATTATTTTCCCTTGGAAACAAAAACGAGGTCATGTAAACATCCTATATACTATTTCATGTCCTAAGAATTTTCCGACCATTTTCTGATTCCTATAATACACATAAGAAAATTACAAAAAGATAAGACAAACACGTAATAATGATAATAACATAATTAAAGTCTTATTCCTATATTAAACTCGACCTTGCTCGAGCTAATGCATCATTGTGATTCCAATAAAGAACAACCGAGCAATTGTTTCAGGAATGTGAGAACAACTTCAGGTTCTGTTCTTGCACTTTTCCACTGCCCTTGGTGCTGTAAATTAGAAAATAACAATATTAAGGTTTAAGATAAGATCTTTACATAATGATTTATCAAGATGGATATGATCACTAACCTAGCCCAATTGCCTCAGAACCTTTCATTATGCGCAGGCGCATGCATGATTGAACGAACATTCTGCAAAGTAACTTATAATTAGCAATCATAATTAAATTAGATTGTGATTAATTAAATAAAATTAAGGAAACTATTGAATTATGAAGAATGAACACTTACTCCCATGGTACATCACCCACTAGCATCCAATCACCATCCTTATCTTCATACGTGGGTACATAATCAGAATCATTTAAAAGGTCTATTAATTTATTCTCATTCATGAAGTCCTTCATGCCTTGGGACCCACATTTGCCAATTGTGAATGAGCTGAACATTTTAACCAGTGCATCTGACAACTCTTGGTAACTCTTATACAACTTCAAATCCACCTTGCGTAGATAAGGTGCACCATCCATGCTCACCTTCACAAAAGCACCTATAATATTATTGACACTATTATTCATGGTTATGGTGGCGGTGGTGGCGGCTTTCTTTTCAGCTTCATCATTGTTGTTCCTTTGAACATTATTCACTATGTTCTTTCTGTATGATCGAACTGGTGGCCAACCTATCACTTGTGCCCTGCATATTTAACATTAATTAATTACATAAATATAATTAAACTTGAACATTATTAATTATATGAATTTAGATTTCTTAACTAAGATTAAACTTTCAGTAGTGGTTGAAATTATTAGAGAGAAATGATGTGTTAGGTGACAGGACAGGGTCATGAGTATTCATTTGTCTTTTTGTAATGGTTGGATAGAGGAAAAAAGTAAGATTCCTTGTGTCTTGTCTTTTTCCTTTGTCTACCCGACAACCAACCATGTCATCTGCAAAAGCAATTCAACTTCATTGGCTTGTTTTGACAATTGCCACGGATTCCTATTCCACTATCACCCAATACTTTTTTCCTTGCTTAAAATCTGGACGACAATTTCCTATTCTCCTCTGAACCCGGGTGAATAATTAATTATCAAATTGCATACTCTTATGTTTTTACTTTTAAATTACTTTTTGGGCATACTTTCAAATTACTTAATCCGGTCAAAAAGAGTTTTTTTAACAAAAACAAAGACATGAATTATATTTTTCTGGTGTTTTTTTTTATCTTCCTTCTATTATTTTCATTTTTCTCTAAAACAAGCTAAGAGGACCTCTTTCTGAGGAAGATTTACCAAGTTACAGAGTTGTCAATCCAGAATGCTAACAAAATACATATTTGGATAAATAACATAATTAAATACTTATGTTTAATAAAAAAATCTTGTAAATAAGTTAAAAATAATGTATTTTTAAAAATTCTATAAATAAAAAATAGCATATAAAAAATCATAACTTATTTTCATAAGTTTTTCTGTTAAACACTAATAGACTCTAAAAAATTTCAAGCACCCTCTAAATCTTATATCATCACAAGGTAAGTGCGTACATGGAAGAGATTAGAACAGTTTTGAATCTAGTTATCTGTCGCCAATGTTTAAGTTTGATCTCAAGTCTCAACTTATAACAGTGATTATTTAAAAAAATTGATATTTCTTTAAAATAACAAGATCGTGTCCTTTTTAATTTGATTGTGGCTAATAAGTGAAAAAACAAGATTGTTTCTACGTGATATATAATATAAAATTGAATTCTATAAAGCACTAACAATGTTTAAATCACAACACATAGAAAGATTGTTATGTAATTTGTTGTAATTTCAAATGAAATAAACTCAAATTTCAAAATAGAATCACTTTTGAAAATTAAAACCAAACATAAAATAATTTATGATTTTACCTAAATAGTTTTATTACAAAAGCAATACTGGAGAATTACCTTTTTCCTATGCCTAAACAAACTAGCCCTTATCTAATATATGAATTTTGAAGAAAATGGAAATATATAAATGGTCCTCCTAAATTAAACTATGTTTTGATATATAACATCTTAAAATAACGCATAACTATATGCTTCTATCCTTATGAACAAAAAACTATATACATCTATTACCTAGATTATTGAACGTAACGGCTAAAGACAGATCGAATGAACGTTAGTTTAAGGAAAACATATGAGAGAAAGAACTTAATATATAGGAATTGAAGAACTGACTTGGAAGGTGGCTTTGCTGGGTCATTAGCACAAGGAACCGGATGAGAAGATTTAGCAGTAGTAGTAATATTCTCTTTCACCTTTTCCATAACCACATGGTTATTGGAAGAAGAAAGATTAAGCTTCAAATCCATAGTAGTATTCGTATCTGAGAAACCTCTTTTCCCACTAGTATTACAAGTGTTCTTCACTGCTGCTGATTCACCAGGCAACCCTAATCGTAACTCCGTTTCTTCAAAGTTTATCATCTTGTATTTCTCTCCCTCCACAACACTTGTCATATCAATTTCCCACACCAAGCTTAGTTACAGATTTAGCAGAACAAGATATCACAAATACCTTAACCTATTAATTTTATTTGGTGTTAATAATAAAAATATGTATGATACGGTTTTCCTTCTTGGTTTGAGACAAAGTTGAGGTTTTTTAAGAATTTGAGATGTGTGTAAAGAGGTTTGAGGATGGTTTTGGAGATAAATAGGTAGGATAGTGTTTGGAAAGTGGACGGTTAGGATGCTGCTATGTGTAGGGGTTTAAGAGGGTTAGATCAGCTGAGTGTCGGGAGTGACTTAATGGGTGATGCGAAAATAAAAATGATTGTTGTGTGGTGGAAAAAATATATTATCTTAGACTTATTTAATATATTATCTTGTGTTAATAAAAACATGATATATAAATTAATAAATTTAAATTATTATTATTATTGTTTTTGTTTGATTTTTATTAGTATGACATAATATATGAACAAAATATGAGATCAGATATGTATGATCTTGATGTCTCTTCCAATTGTTTTGATAGACATGATTATTTATTACTCATTTTCTAACTTTTATTCATCCTTTTTAATATTTACTTTTAATTTTGACATATTATGCTCTTAAAATTATTTAAATAGTAAATAAAAAAAGTAAATGTATTTTGGTTGGAAAATATTAAATTAGGAAATTTAAAAGATAAAAATATGTATACATTGATAGTGTAATAATTTTTTATTTTGCCAATGCATTATTTACCATTCATTTTCAATTATCATTAACTTTTCAGAAAAAATATTCCAAATAAAACATAGATAAAATAGTAATTGTTATAAATCTTTATAGTGTCAATGCATAAATATTAACTCAATTCAGAATTAAATTTTCCTTTCCCTTTCCAATTCTTCTTTATTTAGACTCTCAATCTAAAGAATTGAATTCAACAAATAAATCAGAATTGTCCCTTTGAGTCTGTCTATTTAATGTTTGGTGTACCAAACAAATGATGAAAAGAAATATATAAGGTTTTGCTAAAACTATGTTTGGCATTTGAGCTCTGTATACTTATCCAAACCACTGTTATGTGATTTTTGTTAAAACCTTTTCATTCTAATATCCATTATGAGGTGGAAATGATTCATTTATCACTTACGGTAGTTTTATATGTAAAATGAATACGTACAAATGTATTTGTACTAAGGAGTATATGTGAGGTTGACATTTTTATCCTCCCTATGATCCCTACTATAATGTATCATTTAAGAAAAAATGGTAACTTTTCACAACTTCTATCAATTATTTATTTATCTCCTCTTTATCCTTATTAAAAACTTTAACTTTATCTTTTTCTCGAATAAATCATTGACACATATCATCACATAATACGTACATCATAAATGCGCCCAACAATATTATTGGTTTCCAAAGACATGACGGGCTTCCTTTATACAGTGATATAAATTATTAGTGTAAATATTCATACAATATTATTATATTATTCCACTATTTATTTGTAATAATTTTTTATAAGTGTCAGTAATAAATAATTATGAATGATATATAATACGGTAACGTGTATAAAACATGCTTACATTTTTTCTCAACTTTAGTTTTTAACATTATTCATCTCATAAGTCATAAGACATGAGTTTAGTTTTGATTCAGTTTTTAGTTAAAAAATTATTTTTGCATAAATTTGTTGCTTTATTTTTAAAATCAGCTGCAATCAAATTCAATCGTTAATCTATCTAGCCAATAAAGAATGATCCCATGGCTCATTAACTCTCCAAAAGTCCTTTGGTAAAGGAGAAGTGTGTTATCTCAAATTTTATCTTTTATTAATAAAAATATATCACGAATATGATAATTCTTTTTGCTCAACAAAGGAAAGATAATATCATTAAGAATGCATAAAGGGGCTAACCCAACAACAATCAGACTAACCCAACAAACAATAAACATAACAATACATGAAAAATGATCCACACACTAATTGGAAAAAGTTATACACCTATTAACAATTGTAGAAGAAAACCACAACTAAAACCTAAGTTTAATCAACTCCATAGCTATCAATTTTTTCCTTCTAAAATCATATTACGTTATAGTATGATTTTGACTCGATTCCACTATCTAGTACTAGTTTACAATCACCATTCCAATCACAGTATCTCATAATACATAATATGATTGTTAACATGTGCGAAATAAATAAATAAAACACATAACTGATGCATGGCAGTTTTGTTGATACTTTCTATTTTTTATATTTATAATGATGGTCAAATGTTCTTCTTAATGCCAGGTTCACATGATTCGATAGCGATGATAACTTGAAGCCATGGTATAGTATGTTGTTAGGATGATGGTGCAATCAAATACTTGACACGCATGCATAGCCAACAAGAAAAGCACTCGGCCAGAAATTTACCCCAAAAACAAACAAAACACATTAACACTTGTATGTTGCTTGACCGAAAAATTACAGTCTTGATGTACCTTTTAAAAAAATTACAGTCTTGATGTACCTTTTAGAAAAATTATGGTCTTGGTGCACCTTTTAGAAAAATTATAAATTTGGTGTAAACTTTCTGGAATCGGCTATGGAAATGCCGATTTCATTTTTTTTCTGACTTCCCCAAAATCGGAAACATGGGGAGTTTTAGTTATTTATATTTTTTTTCTCTCTCCCCCTAAATCGGCAATGGTGGGTTTTATTTTTATAATTTTTTCCTCTCCCCCCTAAATCGGCAATGAGATGGGAATTTTTTATATTTTTTCTCTCCCCCTAAATCGACAATGGGAGAGTTTTATAATTAGTTTTAGTTTTTTCCAGTCCTAACCCTAACAACACAAACACAATAATAAAATATTTTTTCCAACACTAATATTATTCAAAAAATAAAATATTAAACTATTACAATTTTAATTGGTTAAATCCTAGAAAACTTTAATGACGTTTGTGTGATGAAGTGTCACATTGAGGTGGTTTTCTTCTTCTTGACGGTTGAACTCTTAATTGTTGTTCATTCTGCTACGAGATTCTCCCTCTACCACGTGTCGCCAACTGTGACTCCTCATCATCTGAATCATCTTCATCTTTATCAACATCCTCAACCACAACTTCGTCATCAGTATGTTGTATACCAAAAATATTTGTAGACGTCATAGTAGGACGATAATATTATTGAGAATCGTATACCGACAATGATGTACTTAAAGTAGTAGCAAACTTTGATGGCAGTGGGATTTGAGAATTTGATGACAAATAATTGTATGAATAATTATAATTTGTGAACCCATACGGTTGTTGTTGTTGAGGAGTAATTGATGAAGTATCTCCTTGAGAATGACTATCCGCTGGAGTTCGTTGCGGAGAGTCAGTTTATGATATATGATAATGATGAGCAGGAGGAGCTTCATCAATGTGGGTAGAGTATGCATTGTGATATAGCTTAGCCAATGCTCCTATCATTTCACGGCCAGATGAGAAGACATCATATAAAGATTGTGTGAGATTTATAAGTGAAGTTGGATGACGACCCCGATCACAAATTCTTTTTGCAAATGTGTACTGAAAAATTAAAATAAAATTAGAAGTAAATAATATAATTAAAGAGAAAGTTTAATTTATAAAAAAAAGTTACCATTCCATCAGAGTGTGCTCCATCTCTAGATATATATTTTCTAGTCCTTTTTTAAGTACCACTGCATGTACTCAGAATAGTGGTTCAAAGGTAGGGTATTTGCAGGTAAATCATCGACCACATAGTTATCCCAATTATTTCATATTCAAATCCAGCGACGATGCTTATGTGGCCAATCCCAATCATTTTTGTCATGTAAGTCAACTTTATGAAGTTTTTCACAATTCACTAGATCTTGTGAAATTGGTTGACCAAAACCAAATTGTCTAATAACCCAATCAGTAGGGTGCCATTCCACAATTGCGAAACAAATTAGTGGCACACGTGATAAGCTTCTCTCCGAGATGTTTGGCAGGAAAGGCAGTTGGTAATATGACACCCACCGAAACTAGTAAAAATGTTACTGTGAACACCCATTTTTTGTCTGGCTCATAATATTTTTTTCAAAAAATGACAAATAAATAGTATTAATATTTTTGGATATTTTCTATCGAATAATGACATTTTTAGGTATCCCAAAGTACCCATATCACCCTTCAGTCGCAAACCACCCACTCTCTCCTCTTGGAAACCATCTATATTCAACCACCTATAACCCCACAACAACAAAAATCTTCATCACCCACTTCAATATTTTTAGTAACTACCCACTTCGTACATGGTTATAGAAGTGATGAGGAGTTTCCTATTCCCACTATCATCACACCACTACCTCACGAAAACAATGATGAAATATTCACAACAACAAAAAATGGTTCTTTTAAGCCTCAAAAGTGGTACATTCCGGTCACATACCATTTCTAAACTCTATAGTATATAATCTATAGTTGATCCTAAAGGGGGAGAAGAAATGAAAAATAAATAAAATGTCCTCCTCTTGCTTCTTCTAACTTCACACTTTCAAATCAAATCTCATTCACCCATTCATCCACCTTGCTCACCACATTCTCCATTTTTCATTCACCACAATCCTATAAGACCATTAAACAACAAAACAAAACAAAAAGACACCTTCTCTTCTAACCCATGCATCTTACTCTCTTCTGGCTTCACCCTTCTTATGTGCCACACGACCCACACAAGAAAAACACATGTTCTAAATTTTGATACCTCACCATAAACCACACTGAAGACAAGTACAAGTCATGTCCACCACTATCATGGTTTCCTTTTCTCCTCCAACTCATATATTAACATCACACTCAAAACCCTATCATCATACTATTCATAAATTTCTCTTTCTACACTCTCACCTAATTCCCTCTTCTTCACTTGTATTCAATTCCAATTCATTTTGTCTCTAAACCACCACCATCTCTCTTCAGGTACCCAAGTTTTGTGCATCACCGATTTCGTCCTCTATGCGAATTGATGTCACTGGTTTGGCTGTCCCGGCTGTTGGACTTCAAAGCAACTACCATAAGCGACACAACTTCCATTTTCCTACGCCAGTCCAGCTGCAGGGGCTGAGTTGCTTGTCACCAGCACACCCAATCGAGACTAACTAGTTGCATGGTGCTGCACCAAAGGTCTACATTCCATTTCCATGGTTTCTTTCTTTTCTTCGGTTTTCCATTGATACTACTGTATGACATTCTTTAACTTATGCATATAATTATGAACTATGTATATGATATATTGAGGTGTTGTGTTCTTCTAAAAAATATATAAATATATAGGTTTTGAGAAATTTTGATAAAAATGCATTGTATCATACATTATTATACTAATCTATTCTCTTTATTCTCAATATCTGCTTCGAGCCAATGACTTATAATTTGAAAGCAAACTTTACAAATCAACAAGTCACTTGGGAGCATGCATTATAATAATCGGGAGCACATCTTCTGTAGCATACAAAGTGTGTCATTCCATGTGTCACTGCTTGTGATTGGTTGAAAATATATTTAAATTAAAATTTTAATAGTTAATTATTTTTCTGACCAATCACAAGCAGTGACAATAGAGTGTCACACTATTTTGGATAGCAGATGTCCATTCATAATAATCTATTCAATCTCAAACAAAGTTAATGTGCATGTGTCCATTAATATGGAATTTTACTCTAGTATACTTTTTAATAGGCAAACTAATTTGTTTAGTAAATAAGTTATCTAAAATATATAAAAAAATTTAATCATTTTTGGGAATTCAATAACGAGGGTACAACTCATATCGCATCTTTCTCCTCGCTTCGAGTCGAGAACCGGTCGCGGTCACTTGCACTGCTTCTATTATCTATCGAAGTGGGAATTAGGGGTGGCAATGTGGGCTGGCCCACCCCAGCCCGCCATTGGCCAGCCAAAATAAGGGCTGGCCCAGCCCGACCCGTATTATTAAAAGGGCTAAAAATGCCAGCCCGACCCATATTTTGCAGGGCTGGCAGGCTGACGGGCTGGCCCGTTTTCCCTCCAAAATTTACATAATTAAAACTTTTAGAAAAAAAATAATCAACAAACTTGATAGATGTCTTTTAAAACAAAAAATCACAAACATGAGTCTATTACAATAACAACATAACATCTTAGCTTAAAACTTGTAAATTCTAAAGAAGAAACCAGTTGTCACTCCCCTCGCACAGCACAGTGTCACACACTTTAGTTTTTTTATTTTTTAACAATGGCCCGTCGGGCCAGCCCGGCCCGTCTTGGCCCGTCTAAAAAACGGGCTACTAAAACGGGCTGAATATGGGTTTTTGGGCTAAAATCCTCAGCCCGACCCGCTAAAAATAGCCATCCGAACGGGCTGACCCATCGGGCCAAGCCCATATTGCCACCCCTAGTGGGAATAGAGTAAGCAATCAATGTTGACTCTTCATCTATTAATTCCACTTCAATTAAACTCAAACACATTTATAAGCTTTCTTTTAAATAACTATACTTAAATTTTAATTATTTTGGGAATCAATAGAAAGGTTACAACTCGTATTGCAACTTTCTACTCGTTCCGAGTCGAGAGTCGATCGCGATCACTTGTACTGCTTCTGCTATCTATCAAAGTGGAAAGAGGGTAAGCAATCAATGTTGACTCTTTGTTTATTAATTCCATTTCGATTAAATTCAAACAATTTCTAATTTTAAATTAAACCAAGTTACCAATTTTTAAAACTAGAACTACGTAGTCTTGATTTCCCTATTGCACTTAGGGATACGTAGGAGCGAGATAAACTCTTGTCAGACACAAAAATAACAAATAAATATTTCATTTAAACAATTTAATTTAAATAAATCCAGGGTATTTAGTTCATGCAATTAGTTAGGGTATCGTTTAGTTACGGGCGGACGTTGTGCTAATACCTTCCTCGATCTGTAATCGACTCTCGAACACAAACTTTGATATAAAAGACCATTTTATCCTAATTTGGGCTTAAATTGAGTTTTCCACGTTTTAACCGCAAAAGACGTGGTAGCAACTCCCAAAGAGGTCATGTAGCCGAAAATCGGGGTGCAATATTACTAAAAAAGTTAATATAAAAAATATTAAAACATAAATTTACAAACAAAATGAAAGTTTAACTTATTATTTCTACATAAAAATATACAAACATAAATAATATACATTTCTACATAAAATACATAAATATAAATATACTTGATCAACGAGTATACGATCAAACATTGCACGTATTAACAACATGTCTAGGGATGTTGGTAGTGATTAAATATTGTGACCACCTATTATTAATCTTTGGTAGTTAGTAAAAAATTTTGAATCACTTTTCTTAATTAAAAATTTACATATAATGATAAAATTAATATATACATTTTCACTAATGGAAAAAAAGGTGTTGGGTCGCGCAGTCTTAGTGGAAGATTTTAAATGCGATTACATGCCCATGATTGAAGGAGTAGTAGACATCCTCCAATCTCTTTTTGATCAGTAATTATTGTTGCACGACATAGTCCTCGATAAAAATAAGCTAATACGGTTGAGCCCCAACTATATTCGAATGTCTTCGTAAAGTCCTCAAGCAAGGGGAGATACATAAGGTGGACTCTGTTACCTCATGTATCCGGCATGAGAAATCCCCCGATCATTCTCAGAATAAATGCTCTAGCGTGTTGTTCAATAACAACTTCATTAGCATTCATAAGGAGATCACGAAATGTCTTCTCAAGCCAAGTGAGTTTCACCCTCTGCCTCATTAATTTGTTACCTACTGGAACAACACCCAACAACTGGATGCAAAGTGCTTCCCAATCCGTACTTGTCACTCCAGTAACAACTTCTCCTTCTATCGGAATGTCAAGTTGGTAAGCCACATCCTCAAGAGTGATGGTAGCCTCTCCACATGGAAAGTGGAAAGTATGTGTTTCCAGCCTCCATCAACGCATTGAAACAATTTAAATCTATGGTCATTCAATAAGGGAATCTCTGCACCACACTCTTCATGCATTGTCACTCACTATTTTCACTCATTATTAACTGCATGCATTGTCAATCAATCTTTGTTTGTATTCATTATTTATTCAATGAGGGAATCTCTGCATTTGTTTGCATTCACTTTTGTTTTCCATTTGTTTGCATTCTCTATTTTCACTCACTATTTTCTGCATGCATTGTCACTCACTATGACCACACTTTTTGTTTGTTTTCATTCATTCACTCTTTGACCACATATATATTGTAATGCATAATTATAATGCATTCAAGTTAATACATAGCTATAGTTATAATGCATTCAAGTTAATACATAGTTATAGTTATAATGCATTTGAGTATCTTCACTACACACAATTGAGAGAATATGTTATAGATCAATAAAATTACATTGTAAAAGTAAGGATTAAAATATAAATTCCTCTTAGGAATGTTGCCTAGAACTCTCCCCCAGTTCTCTAGATCGCGATGGACATGTCTTCCTGTTATGTCCTTCGGTTCTACACCATCCACATTTTTTAAGTTGTTCACCTTCAACTTCATCCATCTCATTGTGAATGTGTGTAGTCTTTGGTCTTCCACTTCTTTTCTTATGCATAACAGGATTGGGAATGAATGTTGGACCTGAATGAGGAGACCAATATTCTTCATTACCAATTGGTTGAAACTCATATCCATAGACCTTTTGAATATTATCTAGTCGATAAATTGGTGAGATAAATTGACTGCAGTCTAAATTCAAAGAAGCGCATGTTGCGATAGCATGAGAGCATGTCAATCTTAATGATTGAAATTCTCCACAGTCATACCAATTGTCGGCAAGTTTCACTGTATACAGCCTTACTTGTCGACCACCAGATCTAGATACAACCTCAACTTCAGAGACTACAGTATCTCGTGAAAAATTACGAGCCAGTTGACATGTAGACTTACGTTGGTTTTCTTTAATCACCTTTGTTAAGTCTTCGCAATATACATGTCCTGTCATAATCATGTTAGAGGTTTCATTTCGATGTTCATTGAACCATTCATTAAGCATGTAGTATGTTGCTCTAATAATGATAGTGATAGGGAGAGCTCTAGATCCTTTCAGAACACAATTTATGCATTTTGCACGATTAGTAGTCATGTGGTCATATCGTCTCCCTTCATCATATGCCTCACTCCATTTCTCTTTTGGAATATGGTCCAACCATGCTCCAGCCCTCAGATGTTTTTGACGCAACAAATTCAACGTTCGCTCGAACCGTGGTCGCATCAACTTATAACCTACAAAATCAATACAAACCTATTAATATCCATAATATAATAGTATTTCTAAAATTATAAAATATAAATAGCACACCATTTCTACGACTTTGTCTTTTAGATCAGAATCTCAGAATTCTTTATTGAAATTACTAGCAAGATGACGAATAAAATAAACTGATTCTACACTAGACCATCCTACCAGCTCACTTCGGAGTGCAACTAATAAACATGTCCCCCTATCTGATATGATACACATGTTTGGTTGAGGGGTAACATAAGTCTTAAGATTGTAAAAGAACTACTCTCAAGCTTTTCTCGTCTCTCCTTCAACAATGGCAAAGGCAACTAGAAATACACGTCTGTTTCCATCTTGTGAACTTGCTATTAGCAACGTTCTAATATATTTCCCAGTCAAATATGTCTCATCCACTTGTAAGATTGGTTTACAATATGCAAACTCTTCAACACATGGTTTGAAAGCCCAAAATATTCTATCTAGAATGATTCGACTTGGATCTTCCATGTCATATACAATTTGGTGACATGCTTCATATTTTACAATTGTGTTGGGACAAAAATATTGTAGAGCATTAATCCAACGTGGTAAATCATTGTATGACCCTTCCCAATCACCATAAATTTTGGCCAAGGCTATTTGTTTTATAGTCCATGCCTTTCTATACGTGACTGTAGAACCAAAGTGACTAACAACCTCCTTCACCAATGCCTTAACTGGTATACTCGGATCTGCAAATACCAAATTAACAACAAAGTCTGAAATAAATGACGAATTTAATTTACTATGATCTTGGGAAACTATCATAGATGCACAAGTGTGTGTTCTACTAATTTTCCTAATCTCTCAATAATCGCGCTTAACGTTATAAGAAGCGCGAATTCACAACTGACATCCTGCACCAAAATGTTTACATTTGGCAACATATCTATCCGGTCTAGACTCTACAACAACATAGTCGAACGAATTTTTGATATGAAATTCTATATTGCATTTATTGTGGTTCCTTTATATTCAAATTGCATACCAATAAACAAATCATTATCAATAATATCCGTTAAACAAGTGGTATGTCCAAAATCACGACCAGCTTCAGAATTTGTGTTCAATAAAAATGATGATGGAGTAGTATATGTCATACTATGAGATGAACCATCATCAAACTGAATCTCCTCCTCATCACTACACATTTCAATCTCTTCTTCATCGCTAAACTCGCTAACAATATCTCTCATAATGAACATCTACATTTAATAATTAATAATATTAAAACATATAAACTTATAATAATGAAATAAAATGTAGTAATTGAATGATATACTAACCTCTACAATTGGTGACTAAAATCTCACTTCAAAGAAATTTTACTATGTTAGAGAATGGAGAAATGTTTGTGTAAAAATAATATAGTTAGGGGTATATATAGGGTTAGGGCTCACGGGTTTAAGAGTTCATTAGAAAAAAAAATAAAACCCCCATTGCCGATTTAGGGGGAGAGAAAAAAAATATAAAAAACTCCCCCATTGCCGATTTAGGGGGGAGAGAAAACAAAATTATAAATATAAACCCCTCCTTGCCGATTTAGGGGAGAGAGAAAAATAAATATAAATACTAAAACTCTCATTGTTGCCGATTTTGGGGGGAGTCAGAAAAAAATTAAAATCGACATTTTCATAGCCGATTCTAGGAAATTTAAACCATATTTATAATTTTTCGATTAAGGTGCATCATACAAATGAATTTGCCCACGTTAAATGCTAGAATGGCAGTGACACTGTCCAAACAGCATTTAATGCAGTAAAGTCAGAGGACACAATGGTCAATGCCAACCGATCCACACTCATTCACAAACTGACACCCCCTCGTGTGGGTCTGGCCCAATTTCATAGGCCCTCAAACCTTTTGTCTCATAATGTGTCATTATATATACTATAACTATGATTGATTTAAGAAAATACATTTAAGTTATAAATTTAATTATTAATTGTTTTTTAACCAATCAAAATTTATTGCACATAGAGTAACACATATTATAAAACAAAAGATATGTTAATTTGGCATGACTCCCATGTCTTCACTGTAAAATGTGATATCCTTGCATCCTCTTTTTTTCAAAATTATAGTATATCACTGCAATTCTTATCATGTATTCCTTAGAAACATCCTTAAAACATTCAATAGCTTTCTTAACATAAAAGCTCGAGAGAATCATAAGTAATTTGGAAGTTGTCAACGTCAGGTGAACGAAACACAGTTAGGTTATCATGTATTCCTTAACAAACATCCTTAAAACATTCATTTTCTCTCTGTTTAATTTACATGAGTATTATATAATCTTAAATATAAAAAATTGTTTCCTATGGTAACATTAAAAAAATAGTTAGATTAATATATGCAATAGTTATGTAATAGCGGCATGTATCAACAGGCAACTGATAAGAATGCAATCCTTATAATAATTTTTTTGAAAGGGTAGATATGAATTCACTAATCAATAAAACTAACATTTTTATGAGAGGGGTAACATCACGAGGCTTGTCCTCAATCCAGTAGTTCCAAAACAATTAGAAATAAATCAGGTCCCTATAATTAGACAAAGCTTATAAAGTCATTCTCGTGACCAAATAATACATTACATACATTTCAAAAGTGTTGCTTATTGATAGAAATAGGTAATTAGGTATACCATTGTCAAAAAGAGGTCTACAAAATTGTTGCATGTTGTCTTTGACATTTCTAACACAAAGCACTTTGCATTGAAGAAAGTAAAGTTTCCCTTAAGTCAGTAGAAATAAATGTACTTTAAATGTTGTATATAAAACGATGTTACCCTACTGTAAGAGTGTAAGACCAATTTTATACTGAAATGGCCATTGAGCTTTTATAAAATTAATTATACCTAAATCAGACTAATATAAACTTGACAAATCTTATATTAGATTAGTGAATTAAAAACTAAAATGACTACCTGTAGAGAAAGGAATTGCAGACTGTAGCAAAGAATCATGAATAAGGATCCACCGATTACAATCCACATGATTTATGGACCTTTGGAGTGAATTAAGTTTAGTAAATGGGTTTGCTAGATTGAACATGAACATCTCTTAGTTAATGGGTTTGACTACAATTTTAGTTTGTATACCCACAAAACCTTCTACAAACCCTACAGAAGGCAATTTATATATTTTTTAGTATGAAACTATATGGAACTTTTTTTTTAAATAAAAACGTAAATTTTCGTATTCTTTTTTTTTCTAATTAATTAAATTTGTGGATGTGTACCACTTCATTTACTATTTCATTCTCATTGACTAGTATATATAAAGTAAATATATATTAAATTTGTGTTTTACTTTAAGGAGTATATGATGCTCCCTCTTTATTCCTGCTTCCCCAAACACTCTAACTCAATCTCAAACACATATTTCTAACCCCATAATCCCAAATTTCACCACTATCTCAATCCCCATAATTCCATTACTTTTTTCTCCTCAGTAATGTTTCACTTCCAACTGACCAATGTGGGAAGTGAAAAAAAAAACATTTCCCAAGTTCCCACGTTAATTAGTTGAAATTGGACAATGTTGGTTGGAACATATATTTCTTTTTAAAAAATAAAACACTAGAACAATGAAATCTCTAAATGTGTGAGAACGTTTCTACTTCAATGAAAAAACATATGCATGAAGAACCAAAAGAGGTTCGAACAATTTTTTCTGAAGATGGCTATATCATCGATTGTCAAAATCTTCTAATGAGTAATATGTACATTTTTTTGGAAAAAAGAAAGAAAGAAAGATTTTAATCGATTAAGGCAATATGTAATCAATTATCGGGGAATGAGAGGAGATAGTTGGAATTGAATAATTCTTCATGCTATTTTTCATTTCAGGCACAATGCCCTTTATAATAGAAACAACTGTCGGTTTAATAGATTATTCAACCTATTAATCGATTAATAAAACAACTATTAATCGATTAACGAAACTAGCAACATGAATTATACTATTCTCAACACTCTTCCTTAATTCATACTAGCTAGATTAATGACTCCAATCTTGTGTCTGAGTTCTTCAAATCTTCATTTCTTCAATGGTTTGGTAAACACATCTGCCATGAGCCACTAGATTCAGTTTGGATACTTGACCTCTAATGTAGTGAAATCTAGTCTCTATGTGTTTGCTTCTTCCATGAGCCACTAGATTCATTGTCAGGTTAATGGCAGATTTTTGTCCACCATCATTTGCACTCCTACTTCAGTTTTCAGTTTTAGTTCTTATAACAAGGCATCTAGCCAAACAGCTTGACAAGCACTCATGCTAGCTTCAATGTACTCAGCTTCACATGAGGTTAAAGCAACTACATCCTACTTCTTGGGGCACCAACTCACAAGAGCATTACCTAAGCGAAATAAGTAGTCAATTGTGCTCTTCCTATCAGATTTGTCACCACACCAATCTGCATCAGAGTAGCCAATCAACCTGTTGTTGCTTCTGTCTGACCTTGCAGGATACAAAACCCATAACCAATGGTTCCTTTTACGTACCTCAACAATCTCTTCATTGCGCCTAAGTGACTTTGTTTAGGAGACTCCATGAACCTGCTTACTAATCCAACTCCATATGTGATGTCAAGCCTTGAGTTGAACACATACCTCAATGAGCCTATCATTTGTCTAAATAATGTTTTATCCACTTCTTGGTATGTTTCTCTTTGGCATTGCACAGTTCTAGCTTCAGCAGGGATTGCTACTGGATTGTAGTTCATTATTTGAAACCTCTGCAATATATTAGTAGTGTACTTCCTTTGGTGCATGAAAACTCCAGCTTCAGTTCTCTTGAATTCAATGCCTAAGAAGTATGAAAGTTCTCCTAGATCAGTCATTTAAAATCAGCTTGCATCTCTTGTTTGAATGCTAGGATATTGTTGAAGTCTCCACCTGTTATGAGGAGATCATCAGCATATAGGCACCGAATTAGAAGGTCAGTTGTGTGTATTCCTTTTACATACACACCATTCTCAATAGTACATTTTGTAAAGCCAAGCTGCAACAAGAAAGCATCTATCCTTCTGTTCCAAGCTCTTGGAGCTTACTTAAGCCCATAGAGAGCTTTGTGCAACTTGAATACCATTTCCTTTTTGCCTTCTTCTATAAAATCGGGTGGTTGAGTCACATAAACTTTCTTGTCAAGAGATCTATTTAGGAATGCAGACTTCATATCCATTTGATGGATATCCAAACAATGATGGCTATCTAGAGCAATCACCAACCTTACTGATTCAATCCTAGATACTGTGCAGAAACTTCATCATAATCAAACCTTTGTTTTTGTAAGAATCCCTTTGCAACCAATCTAGCTTTGTACTTGGACACTTCTCCATTTGGATCGAGTTTAGTCTTAAACACCCATCTGACTACTATTGTCTTCTTATCACTTGGCAAAGTTGTTAAAGTCCAAGATTTATTTCTTTCAATGGACATTAACTCATCTTCCATTGCTTTGATCCAATGAGATTGATCAAGTTCCTCCTTCAAGCTAAGTGGTTCCATTTCTGCTAGCAAGGCCATGTGAACAAAATCCCCTTATGCTATGATTATGGAATATGAAAACACTTCATAGTCTCTTCATCTGGATGATGGTTGTCTCATCCTTTGAGATGTTGATAGTGTACTTGGAGTTTGAGTACTAATTGTATCATTTTCACCAGTGTCATGCATTCTAACTTCATTTTTAACAGTTTGCAGCCTGGTTTCATCATGAAGTAGTAGCCCAGTTTTAACCCATGAGTCCTTGTCAACTTGATTCCATTTCCAGCATTGGCTCTCATCAAACCTTAGATTTCTACAAATCATAAAATTCCAAGTTAGAGGATCATAGACTCAATATGCACCAGTGCTATGGTAGCCAAAAAATATCAGGAACATGGTCAAACCAGATTGAGCCAAAGACCTTAGGTGACTTAAATTTGGTCTAGTACCTAACCAAATTTCCTCAGGGGTCTTAAAAGTTCAATCTCTTAGTAGGGCACCTATTGACGATGTATGTAGTTGTTGAAACAACCTCACACCAAAACTTCTTTGGCAAGTTTTTGGTTTTCAACATGCTTCTATACATGTTAAGTAGAGTTTTGTTTGCTCCTTCTGTAGTGTCATTGTGTTGAGGTGTGTAGGGGGAAATTATTTCATGAAAGATCTCTTCTTTGATGCAGAATTCACTTAATTCATTAGAGGTGTACTCACCTCCACCATATGATCTTAATTGCTTCAATCTTATATCACTATTCCTTTCAACTTGAGCTTTAAATTTCTGAAATTTCTCAAACACTCACTCTTCTTCTTTAACAGATATATCCATACATTTCTTATATGATCATCAATGAAGGTTAGGAAGTATCTATTCCCTCCAATTGAATCTTCTTCAAAGGGACCAAATACATCACTAGAGACTACTTCCAAAGGCTTTTCTGTTTTTGAAGGTATGTCAGAAGCAAACGAGTTTCTTGTTTTCTTACTCACTTGACATTCATCATACAATGTTTTTGGTACTGTGATGAGTGGTAATCCTGTCACATAATTATTTTTGCTTAGTGATTCTAAACTTTTAAAGTTTAGATGACAATACCTTTGATGCCATAACCAAGTGATTTGTTCTACAGTTGCTTGAAGGCACTTTTGCTCACCAATATGTATCTGAACTTTGAAGGTTCTGTTTGAGGAAAGTGGAGCTTTTAGAATCTTCTGATTATTATGGTCAAAGACAGTGAGCATACCATCCTTCATCACCATCTCATAGCCTTTCTCCAATAGTTGACAAAGGCTAAGAAGATTATTCTTCATCTTTGGTACATAAAGCATATTGGAAAGTTTAAGAACCGAGTGCAAAAATGCAGAAAAATAGTGAGAGAAGCATTATTACTAAGTATACAAAAAGAGTTGTTTGGATTGCAAGTTACATCACTTTCATACTTGTAAAGGCAATTCCGCCATTGTTGAACATGCTTCATTATTATTGCAGAATACTTTCTTTCACGGGGTGTGATAAGAAAGGGGATTAGAATCACTTGGAAATGTGTTTTCCAAAGGTGAATAAGGATTAAGGAGTGTGTAAGGTACATAGAGATCTCGGGGTGAGATATTATAATTGCAACTCATAATCTTTAGTGGAAAAATCTCTTGTGATGCAAGAGTACTTGACGTAGCCTTTGATGGGCAAGAAGGTGAACTAGTATAAAAATTATTGTGTATTCTCTTCTCTCTTATCTCTTTGATTTTACTTATTAATTTTTTGCATATATTTTCCACTGCACTTTAACTCTTGATTTTACAGAAAAAGTTGACATTATTTAAAGTCAACTAATTCCCCCCCCCCCCCCTCTTAGTTGCAATATCAGTCTTACACATATGACCTCATCTGATTAGTGAGAGTCATAATTTTGGTCATGTATGCAGAAACAGATTCACTTTCATCCATCTGAAGGAGTTCATGTTGCCTACGCAAGGTTTGTGATCTCACCTTCTTGATCTTTGCAACTCCCTCATAACTTTTCTCCAAGTTATCCTAGGTCTGCTGTGATGTTTCTGCTCCACTTATCTTCTCAAAATTAGCACCATCAATAAATTGATGGATGAGGAACAAAGCTTTATAGTCTTTCTTCTTTGCCTCTTTGTAGAATTCCCTTTGAGCCTTGGTGGCATTATCACCAATTTCTTGATATATGTTTTGTACAATCTCATAAACTTCTTGAAATTCAATGATTGCCTTCATTTGGTTTCTCCATCAATAAACTTCTTGTCATTCTGCAAAAACACCATTCTTTCATTGTTGGCCCTTTTGATCATGGATTCACACAGAATCACATCTTTCCTCGTCACCTTCACAAGTCCCTTTCGTCAAGAATTGATTCACACATAATCTTTACAAAGCTCTTGATACCATTGTTGGAAAGAAAGAAAGAAAGAAAGATTTTAATCGATTTAGACAGTATGTAATCGATTATTGGGGAATGAGAGGACATAGTTGAAATTGAATAATTCTTCGCGCTATTTTTCATTTCAAGCACATTGCCCTTTAAAACATAAATAATTGTCAGTTTAATCGATTATTCAACCTATTAATTGATTAATAAAACAACTATTAATCGATTAACGAAAGTAGCTACATGATTTATACTATTCTCAACACATTTTTATTTTAACATCCATTTGTGTGAGTCACGACCAAGTCGCTCTCCTTAAGACGTTTCGTGGCACTGCCAAAAATATACAAGCAAACTATTACCCACGCCGTCCCCAAGATAAAATAGTCCAAATCTCTGTTATCGAATTCTTACTGTACTGTAAGAACCGATCTCGAATACACCCATCACAATATGGCTACTAGTGTCAATTCTCGAAATTCCCACAATATGGCTATCAGTGCCAATTATCGAAATTCTCCCAATATGGCTATCTGTGCCAATTCTTTTCCCACAATACTGACTACTAGTATCAGTTCTCGAAATGCCCACAATATGACTACCTATGCCAATTCTTTTCCCTCAATACTGACTACTAGTGTCAATTCTCGAAATGTCCAGAATATAGCTAACTGTGTCAAGTCTTTTCCCCAATGCTGACTACCGATGTCAGTTCTCGAAATTCCCACAATATGGTTGTATGTGCCATTTCTTAGTGTCATGGAAAGAAAGGAGGAGAAGTTTACCGGAAATGCATCGGTGGAAAATATGAGGGATAAAGAAAAAGTTGAACTTGGGACAAGAAAATATGAAGGGAGGAGACTTCTATGTATAACTTGAGATTTTTTCCAAGTTCCTCATCTCTCTAATATGGGACTTGGGAGTAGTTTTGTTTCAAAACTCTTCTATGTAGGATTTGAGTGTTTTTTGATTTCACACTCACAACCAAGTTCCAACAATCCTCCACTTGAAATTAAAAAATGATTTTCGAGAATTTTTTGTGGTCTCAATAAGATTATGCATAAACAAATGTGTCATGCGACTTGAACCTTTGTATAGTGAATAAGATCCAGATTTTACTAGAGTGACTCGTAGTCTTGAACTCTATCTTCGGCATCAAACCATACACAACATTTTCAAAGGTGTATTCTGTAAAGCTCGTGCGTTAAAGGTCATGCACGTCTATCTTAGTATAGTGAACGCTCTAGAAATTTATGCCCCCAAATTATATAGGAAGCGGCCCCCACTTCCACATTCACATAGGTGAGTCTATCAAGAGTACTCCTCTAGCCTATGTACTCCACTCTAATTGGAATATATATCTCATTAAGAGTTTAACTCATTCTTACATATGTTGTAGGAATCATGCTTCTCATAATTTTATAGCATGTTCATTCTCATATCATTTTATAACTTGTTATCACTCATTGAACCTGTTTCTTGGGATCTCCAGTCAGTTAGGTCAGGTTACCATCATGAGTGATCCTCGTTCTAAGGGCAATAGTCCCATACTCTTAGAAGTATTATGGACTTTCTCTCTAGCTAGTCCTTTCGTCAAAGGATCTGCTAAGTTATTCTCAGTGCGCACATGATTCACTCTAACAGCTCCTGTAGAGAGTAACTCTCTAATGGTGTTGTGCTTACGACGAATTTGTCGTTTCTTACCGTTATAAAAGCGGTTCTCAATTTTTGCAATAGTCGCGATACTATCACAATGGATCAACGGAACTAGTATCAATTGTCCCATAGGGGAATCCCTACAAGCAAACTTCATTAGTGGATTGAGCTAACATAATGTATTTTATTTTAGACTCTAGATAGTCCATCTCATCATTTATGCCTTCTCACCACAAGTCAACATCCAACGAAGTCAAAACTTCTTGGAGAGTTGATGGATTATCCTCTAATATATAGACCATATAATCATATCTATACTCTCTAACAATTATTGTTTTCTTACTTCTTCTAGGTTCTGTTTCAAACCTTTCATTTTATATCATTATCTTTAACCACAAGTATGTGACTAGTTGATGTGCCTCCACTATTCCTTAATTTAAAAAGAAATTTTGTTTCATTGAAGTCAGTATCGTTAGACTCAATGATCATTTTTGTGTTAAGGTCATAAAACATGTATGCATTGGTGTGTACAGCATACTCAATGAATACACATTCATAAGTTCTATGAGTTTAACTCTCTAGGGTCATATCATCAGAAATGATTTCATGAGCAATTCTATGTATGTCATAGGACTGAGATTCTACTGATTACTAATTTATTATCAGTCATTTGATACTTGAGGTTGTGATAACATCATATATTATTTTTTATCTTAACTTTCTTGATATCATATTTCTTTATTTCTCAAGTGCATACTAAATTAATTTGGCAGACATATATGGGTTGTAGTAATTATAAAGATTCTGTGACAACTCATTCATAATGAAATTCATAAAAGTAATCATTTTCATTCCAGAGAGCTATATTAATAATTAGTTTATCCTTCTTCTTTTTTTCAGCTTTCTCCAGCAGCATTAGAACATTGATTTTCAAAACGTGTGCAACTTTTCTCTTAGTGAGGAAAAATTTCATCTTATGTTGCTAACGTTTGAAATTTGTCCCATCAAATCGAAATGGTTTGTTCACGTCATAGTTGTTCAGTCCAGTAATATTATCTACGAATGTCATTACAGTACAAATGTCTTAAAATTGTTGTTACCGTAGCTTGCAACAATTATAAATTGCACGAAATAATACTTACTAGCTGAGTCACGAGCAGGTCGCTCTCTTTAAGACGTTTCGTGACACTGCAAAAAATATGCAAGCAGACTATCAACCACGTCGTCCCTAGGATAAAACAGTTCAGATCTCTGTTATCGAATTCTTATTGCACTGTAAGAACCAATCTCGAATACACCAACCACAATATGGCTATTAGTGCCAATTCTTGAAATTTCCACAATATGGTTATCAGTGTCAATTCTCGAAATCTTCACAATATGGTTACTCATGCCAATTCTTTTCCCACAATACTAACTACCGGTATCAGTTCTCCCACAATATTGGCTACCTGTGCCAATTCTTTTCCCTCGATACTGACTATTCTCGAAATTCCCACATTATGGCTATATGTGTCATTTCTTAGTGTCACGGAAAGAAAAGGGAAGAAGTTAAATGAAAATATGAGGGAGAAAATATGAGGGAGAAAGAAAAAGTTAAATGAAAAAACATTAAACTTGGGGCAAAAAAATATGAATGGAGAAAACTTATATTTATAACTTTAGATTTTTTTCAAGTTCCTCATCTCTCCACTGTGGGACTTAGGAGTAGTTTTGTTTCAAAACTCTTCTACGTGGGACTTGGATGTTTTTTGATTTCACACTCACAACCAAGTTCCAACAATATCTGATTGGTCCGGAAAATAGAATGAGACACCCTTAGGAACATGTGACCTCATATACCAAAAACACACACAAGTTAGAGAACTTGAATGTGTAGTGTGGTGCTTCATAAAAATAAAAGTAAGGCGTATTTGGAGATTATGTACAGAATATGAAGTAAAAAAAGTAGCACAGTGTTTTCCACACTTATCACCTCTATTGCAGAAAGGGGAATATCAGAGACAAGCTGAGCAACTGTACCTGTTGTTCCCATCCTACTCATGCTTAGAACCTGTTTCAACATTTCAATGAAATTAAATGACATGTAAAAAAGGGATACAGGGTTTTATTTACTTCACCTAATTGGTATAAAGAAATGTAGCTGGTTAAAAATATGTACTAGATTACATAGGAAGAAATTGAATTATAGATTTAGGAAATGAAGAAAATATATTCTTTGATTGTGCATATAATCCATACCTTAACCTGGAGCTTCAGGAACTTCACATATTCCATAATTTCATCAAGCATCGCGGCTCTGTCCGTCTACAGTCATAGTTTCATAGCATATAAGGATAGATTGACTCACATTTTAAGAGTAGATAATTATTACATACATAAAAATTATGGGTGAGTCTAGCCAACCTTATTGATGCTGGGAACTAATTCTTGTAATGACTTCATTCTTTCGCGACGCAACTGCATATACCCGAAATACAGAGGAATGAATAGATTCTAACCCAATGATATATTAATAAGAAACCATATAGTCTGCAGTGAATTGGTTATAAACCATGTTGGTGCAATGTCATTCATGTGAATCCTGTCCTTACCCGTTCAGCAATGCTGTGCGGGTCTGTGGCTTGCCCTCTTCTTGTCGCACTCGAGCGCGAATGCCAGGTGGTTTACGAGGCATAGCAGCAACTGATACCGGAGATTGTGGCTGGTTTTGAAAGGGCTGCAATGAAATCAACAAGTAAACATTATAATAATTTGATACATATCCACCAAAATGAGCATCTTCTTTTCCCCCTCTTAACAGTAGTAAGCAATTTGCAAGTTATTAAGTAAATATTGTTATTTCAATGACTTATAGTGTGGCAACAACCAATGATTTATGTAACCTGTGGCATTGTATAGTAATCCTTTTTAATAGAAGGATGAGAAAGCTAACAATTACTATTATAAACCAAGTTTGTAGAATTACCAAATCCTGCTTTGTGCATTTTCTGCTCAAGGAACCAACTCATCCACAGGCATAAAATTTTCAATATGAATATATCAAATTATAATGGAAATTTCTTCTTACTCACCAGAATCTTGGTTTTTCCTTAGAAATTAGAATAATTTTGTTTTTAAACGTGTTATTTCATTCATTAAATATGAGGACTAACTTCTTTATATTTCATTTTTATATTAATAAAATGAATGAAATTAGAATATTTCTTTAAGAATTGTTAAGTGATACAACTTTAAACTTAATATTTTTTTGGGTACAAACTTTAAAGTTAATATGTTATAATAAAATTGTCTTTATATGGGTTTAAGGTAATTATTGGGCAACGAACAAAAGAAGCCAAATTTGCAGATAAATAAAGATGGTAAAGTTTCATTTATTATTATTATCATTAAGATATAATAGATGAATGAATTAAAGGCATGGGGCAATTTTGTCCATTAAAAATGAATAATAATATTATTATACCTTTTGGTGGTGATGGTGGAGTAGATAGCGAAGTGGGGCGGATATACTGAGCATGAGCAAGAGTAGGAAGAGGATTATGCAGTTTTCCAAACATCATTTGCATATCCCTATCCTGCCACCCAAACACAAACTATATAACATCAACAAAAACAAAATCATTATAAATGTAATTCAATAGAGCTGAAAGATCTCTATATCATTCGCATTAAAATTAACTAAACAGTGACTGTATATAAATTTTATTTTTACTGCATGGCTATTACACTTAATTAACAATTCCAATTTTTAACAAAATACAGTAGCATAAACACATATATATGCAAACAAAGATAAACCATGTGAAATTGAGGTATGTATGTTTGTAAAACTAAGATTATATAAGAGAATGATATATACTTACATTGATTCTTGCTATAGAAGAAGGAGATGAAGATGTGCTATTATTGTTCCTCTTCCCATTATGATTAGGGAATAAAATATTTCCTGATACAAGGAAATAAATTATCTCATCTTGCCAGTAAAATTATGACATGTGTCATGTTTCATCATTTTACAAAATCATGGATTCTTGTTCTTGTTAGTTTTGTGGCATTGATACAATGAATTTATGTAGATTAAGGTAAAAATGAATAGAAGTGATGTTATGGGTGTGGATATTATTAATTTAATGAAAGGAGGGGTCCCTCTTCCTTAAATGTTCTCAAAGATCTTATTCACATTGGTGTTGGAGAGTACGAAATTTAACATCAATAAACCTCCCTCAATCTGGTTATTCTCGTGTATCACAATGATGATATTGGCATGAATATATTCGAACAAGCCTCGTGGATTGCTTCTATAAGAATAGCATAATGAGAACTCGTGGATTACTTCTATGAGATTGACATACAACTCGTAAATTGCATTCCCAAAATTATTTAAATATGAAAAAAAATTAGGACTCGTGCATGTGAGGCACGAGTCCATGTGAGAGAAAAATATATAATATAAACTCATACATATGAGAGAAAAAATATAATATAAACTCGTGCATGTAAGGTACGAGTTTTGTACTCTGTAATTGAATAAACAAAGAACTTATGCATGACAAGCACAAGTTCTACACTACTTTGATATAGCATAATGAGAACTCTTGGATTGCTTCCACGAGATTGGCACACAACTCGTAAATTGCATCCACGAGATTGGCACACAACTTATAAATTGCATTCACGAGATTGTTTAAATATGAAAAAAAAATTAGGACTCGTGCAAGTGAGGCACGAGTTCATGTGAGAGAAAAAATATAATATAAACTCGTGCATGTGAGGTACGAGTCTTGAACTCTGTAATTGAATAAACAACGAACTTGTGCATGGCAGACACAAGTTCTACACTACTTTGGTATAACATAATGAGAACTCGTGGATTGCTTCCACGAGATTGGCACACAACTCGTAAAGTGCATCCACGAGATTTTTTAAATATGAAAAAAAAAATAGGACTCGTGCATTTGAGGCACGAGTCCATGTGAGAGAAAAAATATAATATAAACTCGTGCATGTGAGGTTTGAGTCTTGTACTCTATAATTGAATAAACAAAGAACTTATGCATTGCAAGCACAAGTTCTACACTACTATGGTATATCATAATGAGAACTTGTGGATTGCTTCCACGAGATTGGCACACAACTCGTAAATTGCATCCATGAGATTGTTTAAATATGGAAAAAAAAAAATAGGACTCGTGTATATGAGGCACAAGTCCATGTAAGAGAAAAAATATAATATAAACTCGTGCATGTGAGGTACGAGTCTTGTACTATGTAATTGAATAAACAACAAATTTGTGCATGGCAAGCACGAGTTCTATACTACTTTGGTATAGCATAATGAGAACTCGTGGATTGCTTCCACGAGATTGGCACACAACTCGTAAAGTGCATCCAAGAGATTGTTTAAGTATGCAAAAAAATTAGGACTC
Organism: Lupinus angustifolius; assembly: GCF_001865875.1. Classification (NCBI taxonomy): domain Eukaryota; kingdom Viridiplantae; phylum Streptophyta; class Magnoliopsida; order Fabales; family Fabaceae; genus Lupinus; species Lupinus angustifolius. The sequence goes on from NC_032012.1 coordinate 7,465,215, forward strand.
GTGCATCTGAGGCACGAGTCCATGTGAGAGAAAAATATAATATAAACTCGTGTATATGAGGTATGAGTCTTGTACTCTATAATTGAATAAACAAAGAACTTGTGCATGGCAAGCACGAATTCTACACTACTTTGGTATAGCATAATGAGAACTCGTGGATTGCTTCCATGAGATTGGCACACAACTCGTAAATTGCATCAACGAGATTGCTTAAATATGAAGAAAAAAATTAGGACTCGTGCATGTGAGATATGAGTCTTGTACTCTCTAATTGAATAAACAAAAAACTTGTGCATGACAAGTACGAGTTCTACATTACTTTGGTAATTTTTAATAAAATTGCACTAGAAACATAATAACCTGGTCAAACTACATCAAACACGTAAATTTTCCGAACAAAGTTGACAGAGTCTTTTGTAACGTGTAAAATTGGATTAGATCTTACAATTTACTAATAAAACATTGATCTGGTGGTATAAAGACTCACTAGATTCACAGAAATACCAAAAGGTTAAGAGTTCATATCTGAGAGTGATAGCTACGAACCTCAAAAATGATGATTAGTTCCTTAACCAAAATGTGAAAAGATATCATTGATAGTACTAAAAAAAGATGACTTATAATTTGAAGTTATTTTAAATAAGTTATTTTTTTATTTTCACGTTAGTCCATTTGTTACTTAGTTCAATTATTGTTAACAAACATGCATGACAGGTCAAGTACAAGAAATTTCAATCTCTTAATTTCGGGCGTTCTTCTTTGCTTAAAATTTGTGATCCACTTTAAAGATAATATAAAGCTATATCACCATTTATCAATTCATTATTACTGGTGACCAGATCAAATTCAAAGAAGACTCGAAAATCGAAAGTGAAGGTTAAGTACAGTCATCACATTGTTGAAACAAGTTTAAATTAGTACACCCGAGATATATAATTAGCCTGTTGAAACAAGTTTATTACCAGGTATTTATAACTTTCCCATTGAATGAAGCTTAATTATTTTGAGTTTGACTTTGGCGACTCCTCAGTTTTCTTCTTTTTGGTCCATTTAAACAGTTAGATGTCAACTTAGTAGACGCAGAGTATAGTCAAAATACTTTCAAATATCACCATGTTGATTGTTTTTGTCAGTGTTGAGTAAATAGTATGAGTCAACATGTTGCCAATGAAACTTCATATTTAATATATTCAAAATTGTTTATTTAACATTAATAGTTTAAGTACTAAGAATTTGGTGAATTTATGCAAGGTATGGAATTCAAATATTGTGAATTAAATAAACAAATGTATGGAGATCTTCATTCCTTGTTTGCGAGTTGAGTTTTGAAGAAATAAGAGAAATGAAAGTGTAACAAGTAATTATCAAGGCAACTCAAAATTGATATAAGAAGAAGATGTATTAGATATAGCTCTTGAATATAAGAGATTCAAGGCCGGTTCAAGTACATAGAGGAATTTTACACAGAAAAATAGGGAAAGAAGGAAAAGAAATTCCTTTTGTAGAGGGAATGATCATATCACTCCTTTTCTACCTACTCATTACATAATCATCCCATTTATTGTTTTTCCTTCTCACACGCATGCTTCTTCTTATAATTTCAGCCTCCACATTGTTAGCCATGTGCCATTGGTTATAACCAATTCATCATTGCCTCTGCTCCCAGCAGAATTTTTGCTATCCGTTTTCTCTTTCTTTCCACGTGTTACAGAAAGAATTTAGAATTATATCGCAAATATATTTCATGTCTCTCAAGCCTTATATTTTCTTTCATTCTACTCAAATCACAACCTTTTAGACCAACTCAAATTAGTTGGTATCCAATACTTAAGAACAAAGAGTCTTACCAAAGTCCAAATAGTTAACTTATACTCATATCTCAAAGTTAAACTAGTTTTGATCAATCAAGTGTATCATTGTTTTCTTTGGCATCTCAGACAATGATGGAATCTAAACAGATATTCTACACATTTTGCATGCCCTTGTAAAGCGCACCTATCTCATGGTTGTTGCCGAGTGAGTGTTAGGTATAAAGGAAAACAAAGAATGTTTATAAAACAAGCAACACATGATGTCACTCCCCAAAGGCAAAACTACTAAACCAACATGGTCAAAATTCAACTGAATATACCTACTAAGTATGTCTTTACATTTCATGCCTTATCCTTAGTACTAAACACCTTAGTGTCTTGCTCTTGCTGTTCATTCACAGCAGTTAGTTCCTCAACAAGGGTCTCCTCTGATGAACTAGGTACCTTTTTAAGCTCGGACTCAAACTCCTTTGCTGCCTACAAGATTCCAAAATCTAATAAATAACCTACTAATCATTGAGCAAAATGTTTAACAGTTAATAGCATTATGTCAAATTGTCCATGCAAATTTTCAAAGAAATTTGTCCTCTTCTGAGCATGATAATGCAAATAGAGTTTGAGTTTATGCAAAACCCATATCTGGATGCAAAACATGAAGATTACTACAAAAGTTAACATCAAAGGTATGGACAATGGAACACAATAGCACTATATGACATTCTCTTTTCCTCAAATAAAGGTCTCTTCCATGTTTTAGAACCTCTTCAGTTTCTTGAATGACCTTGTTTTATTTGTTCCACCCATTTTTATATTATGAAATTTTAGCTCTACAATCAAGTTTTAAACTTGACTTTCCCCAAATGAGAAAACCACAAATAATAACAAGAAATCAAACAAAATAGTCTACCAGTCTACTAAAATTAACATTTTTTTGGGGTATACAGACACTCACGAGTTCGTACCTTAAAAGGATCCATATTACAAGTGTGGAACACTGTGATTACGGAACTATATATCTCCATTTAGGTATTTGAGAGACTTGGAACTCTCCCTTGCTCCCCTTTCCTTTCCAACACGATAAATGAAGGCCATCACACCTCCATTCCCCTCTAACTGTCTTATAACCACTCAACTGCCGACCAACTAACTCCAGCTCTAACCTCTAATAGTTAGCTATTATTATTTCTTTTAATTACACATTTATCATTATGACAAACAGAATGATTCTGATCTCTATGCTATGCTCAGGTATCTAACTTAACCAATACTGGGAAGCTGGTTAAAGCAAGTAGCCAGAAAAAAGAGAGGATAAGAATGAACAGTCAACATATAAACAACTTGGGTCTAAATATTCTTCCTCGTGCTACAGACATTAGCAAAGCAGTTGCCTTCTTCCAAGATCTTTATGTCGTGCTGATTGGAAGAGAATGATTAAGGCATTTGGTGATATATGTAAGGAAAACCTCCTTAAAGATGCTTAATCTCAGTCCAAGTGAGTGAACTCCAAATTTTCAATTATGCCTCAGGTGCATACGGAGTAAGGAAGATTTACTTGATGGCTAAAATGTACATGTCTAACAGAATATAGTTTAGATATCAATTGGCCAAATAATATCAGCAGGAAATCTTCCAAATGGCATCCATGGATCCACAGCATGAATCCACGGATCCCAGTCCCTTTTATGTGCACTTTTGATGGATAAATTATATATCTTTGGGAGTGAAAGGGTCATGTTCCATACTCAAGTTGCCACACACAGTTATTTGCTTTATCAACAGAATTGAATGTGAATTAGTAAACCTATAATGACACAAAACATTGCTAGTTAGCACTGAGTTAGGATCGCTATAGGGTTGATGGTTAGTGTGTGCAGCTAAAAACAAACAAATGAAGCCATTTATGTCAATGTAATACTAAGTGAAAACCATATGTTGAATGTTAATTCATTTGAAATCTTTCCCCTTGACTTGAACAGGGAGGTTCTATCAATTGGTGCTCTCCTCGATGGAACCTCATCAAAGGATGAGCTTTGACGCAATGGTAAGGTCGCTACCTTGTGATCAGAAGGTCACAAGTTCAAATACTCTAAAAAAACTCTCTTCTTCTTTGAGTAAGCTTATCTACATTTATACTCCCCATACTCCACTGAGTGAGAGACTCATGCATGAGTCGTCCTTGAAGGAACCTCCCTCGTCGAGTCAAGGAGAGTCACTCTAAACGAATTAACAATTTAAGATTCACCAAATGACTCCCAATGACTTATTTTACTTCATAAGCAAGTACCATATAACTATCTTGACTAACTACTAGCTAACAATATTTCATATCATATACATATACCATATTACATAATTCACTAGAAAGTTTCGTAAAATTAATATAAAAAGTGACGAACCACGTACTAATTGAACAACCCATACAAGCTAACAATGTCATATACCATTCCTTTCGATAAGAACCAACCAATTCAAGTATTTTCCCTCAACTACAACCCATCTTGAGATTTTAAACTTACTCCTAAACCATCTTAGTAAAATAAAATTATCATCACCAACACAAACTAGTAAGCAAAGAACTCACTAATAGTGGAAACAAGTTTAAAATTAAGTATAAACCTGTTGGAAGCTTTTAATGGTTTTTCCGAAATTCCGACCAACTTGTGGCAAATTCTTGGGTCCAAAAACAACAGCAGCAACTCCTGCTATAACTACTATCTCTGGTACTCCCAATCCAAAAAAGGCGTTGCAGGTGAAAGGTTTGGTTCTTCTGGTTTGGATTCTACTTCTTCTGGCAGTGATACTCATATTTTCAGCTTTCATCAAGAGATTTGAGTTTGTGGCTGAGAAGGATAATTGGGATGAAGAAAAATGAAGACTTTTTGGGAATGGGATTGAAGAAGAAGAAGAAGAAGAAGAGCGAAGGGGGAAGGTAACAGATGCGGTAATGGAATCCATGATTTTGGTTTCAATTTTCTCAACAGAAAGTGTCTTAAGAGATTAGACAATGAGTAAAAAATGTATTCAGAGACAATCTAACACTTTTATACGCCATCATTTCATTACTTTTTAGTTATCATTACTAATCGATCAATAATCTATTAATCGTGAATAAATTTATATATAGATATAATATTTTATATAATAATATAATATATTTTTTACTAACAAGACTTTGGTCTATTGGTATAAAAAATTTACAATCCACTAAATCTAATGATAATCAAAAGATTAAGAATTTATCATTGAAAACTATATTTATTGAGAGGAAAATCATAAACTCTAAAAAAGATTGATATAACAATTCAATCAACAATTCAAAAACTAAAATGCATATCAATAAATAAATCACTATTCTATCTTCTACATCTATACAAACCTCATAACTTATATACATATATTATACCGATTAGCCGTACCGGAGATATAAGTATAATTTTTTAATCAAAAAATGTGTTAAGCATAATCTAAGTTAAGTTAAATAAAATATGAAATATTGTTAAGACAAGTCCAATATTATAGTTGTCAATATATATTCATTACTTTTTGTTCATTAAAATATAACATAAGAGTGATATAAACATTGACTTTTACAAAATTTGGATTTGACTTCACGATATATCATATTTTGTTTAACTTAATTGCATTTATCACATTTTGTTGTTCAAAATATCACACTTATTTCTAATGCAGAAATAGTCAGTGTAATATATGAATTTAAATAGAGATGGTTTATGTAGGTACAAAAGAGAGATGATTTATATAATTTCCTAAAACTCATGAGTGTAATTTACTCTAACTACTTTTACTTATACAATTTGTTCAAACAAAATGTGTCATATGGTGGTGAATTATATTTTAGAAGAGTAGTATAAAATTAAAACTTTAAGCCACCACCCTTCCTATTAGGACGAGCATGGGTGAGATTGTGACGAGTTAAAGTTTGTCCTTACTCAGCCCTAAATATTTGTCGGATCATTTTTTTGAACCCAGACCCGATCCTAGACCCGAAGCTAACCCGGCCCTAAATTTCGATTGAGTCAACCTTTAAACTTGAACCTAGACCCGTTCAAATATAATGCATACTCATTTGGGATAAAGTCTTCTTAATATTATTTATTATTATGAATATGTAATTTAACATATAAAATGGTATATATAAATATATTATTAATCATGTATATAATGAAAAATTAGAGAATCAATAATATTTTCAACCAAAAATGTGGCACTACTCTATACACATTTGAATAGTGACACACACAAACATAACGAATGAGTGACCATGAGACAGGTCAGGACGAATCTTGGTTCATACCTGACCCTAAATATTAACGGATCTAATATTTAAACCCAAACCTAACCCTTGACCGATGAGACCCAACTTTATTTGTGTTCGATTATGATCGAGTCATACTGAATGAGCAAGTAGGGCCGAGTCCTCCTCACCCCTACTTGCTATGCACGTTTCCAGTATGTTCCACGAGGTACGGCACTAGAATATCACATTCACATGTAAGAAAAACCAATTACACCAACCTGGTTTATTGAGAAGAAAAATTACAACATAAGACTCGTGTATAACCGCATGTTCTGTAATTCTTCTCTGCTGCCATGTATTTGATGGCTAACTTCAGGGGTAGCAATGGGTAAAGCTTGCATGGGGTTTATCTATTTCACCCCATTCTCGTTAAATTGTGGTGAATTTTAGAGTAAAGATGATGAAATATTAAATCTCAAACCCAACAGTTCTAAGAAAACCTACCAACTATTAGGAAAACAACCCAGTGAGAGAGTTTAGGTTTGAATTGGAGGTGAGTATCAACATTCTCTAAGCAACATTAAACAAGTGGTGGGAGAGTTGAGATTCAGGTTCAATGTATAACAAAATTTTCATATCTGCATTGGAACTTTATGACAAAAGTACTCTAATGTAGAAACGAGTGTAGTTTCTCATCACAATTACTCGATCTAACTAAAATTAATTTTTTTGTTTACTATTTTTTAAATAAAAACCTTTATAATTTATTTGTTAGGTATAAACCATCAAGTATCCTGAGTCCATAAGTCGCATAACAAATTAACAAGGATGCCTAACAAGTATTTAACACTAAATCTAGTTTAATCATCAACCACTTCAAAAAAATTATGGAGGTGCCCCAATTAATTTCAGGTATTACATGCTCCATCAAAATTAAGTAACATTAAATTGATTTATGATGTATTGAAGAAGAATAGGCCATTACTTACAACTAACAGTTTCTAAACCAATGCATCAATTTGGCTTGGTAACTCTATTAATCTCTCCATTAGATGATCCTCCGGTAGAGCCCACACCACCACGAATCTGCATCTGAAGGTGTTCCAAGCTGGTCACCGGACACAAGGAAGTTGGCTGACCCATCTTGCTCCCTCCTACCATGGCGGCTGCACTCCGCTGCACATTTTCAATTGAAGAAGGAATGTCCCTCAACCCATTATTACTGGGTATAGGATTATTAGATGTGGATTGTTGATAAAAATGATGATTTGGGTTATTGTCATGCACAGGAACAGCTGCATCAGCTGATGTGTCAGAAGAGCTTCTATTAAATGAAGGCATGTTCATGGTTGATATATCAGACATGGCATGAAACATTGGGTTCAACCCAGTAATTCTTTTTACAGTCTCTTCAGCCATCTTCACCTATAATTGAGAATAACATAGAAGCAAATGGCAAACACGTCAAATCTTTGTGAACACACATGAACCAATATTACTTTCCTTTTAATTTGATTTCTTTTCACTATGAAAATGACACCCTGATTGGGCTCTCCATTCGTCAATCTCGCCAACAAAACCTAGACTTAGAAAAGGCCATAAGGTTTACCGGTGTAGGTTTTAATTAATGCCTACACAATCATAAAACAGGGTCTTACCTTTGCTCTTAATGTTTCAATATCAGCTTTCAATACTCTGTTGTCAACAGCAGATTCATTGTGCTTATGGCTTATATCAGTAAGGCGCTTTAACAAGGAAGAATTTTCACCTCTTAATTGATTCACCTAAGATAGGATAAGGTCAGAATATATACACATATTTCTCTGGGAGGACTAACAAAGAGAAAGAAGAGCGGGTAAAAGACATCAACTCTTAAATAGAACACACACCTGTTTCTCCAGGTCTGTTAAATGAGCCTGCTTTCTTCTTCTTGAGCGTCTGGCTGACTCCCTATTGGAAAGCATCCTGAGAGATAAATGTCATTAAGCATTGAATTAACCAAAGCAGTCTTTGTCAATGAATTGAACAAATCAGCATTTTACAATAACAGTACAAATCCTTTCTACGAAAATAAAAATACAAAAATAAAGCAGACCATTATACTCTCCATTAATACAAAGTTAATACTTCAACGTACAGGATAAATTATGAAGGGTATTATAACATAATCACTTTAGGAGTAATGCTAAAACCTTTCTTCATAAAACATCTCGTAATTTGCATCTTAGTTTTATTTTATAGAAGAAAGATATTCTAGTCCTCTAGATGCAACCGCATCAACAGTTAGTTCACAACTTGTGGGAAAAAATAAAGTAAGCACTAAGCAAGTAAGCAGCATTACTCTCAATTCAAAGATCTAAGTGACACTGGACATTCTTATACAAAATGACACTGGATGAAATTTTTCTGGCAGGAAATCAGAGTTTACCTAGCAGGAAATCCAACTGAGAAAACAAACTTCTAAACCAGTCTCATAGCCAATTACATGATCTTAAAATTACCTCCTGAGTGTATCTACAAGTACTAACATGTTCCCTAACAAACTCAGTCAATTTTAAGACAGATGTTACCTCCTTACTCGTTTCACATCAGCAGGGTCCATGTTATCATTCATATCTGTTTCTCCTTCCATTTCCTCATCATCTGTCAGTTCTCTTGATGATCCACTTGTTGATGGCCTGATTACAACAGCAGGTTTCTTTTGCATGGCAGGTATGGAAGGAATCCCAACTGGTGCGTTGGCATCTTTGTCTTGCAATTTAGGTGGGTCATTTCCAGAAGTACCAGATCCTACATAGACAGATATATTTGACATAATTCAATAGGGGTCACCCATATTTGAGAGAGAGAGAGAGAAATCAGTCACTAAGTGACTATATGCTATAAATGAAAGTTTGTAGTTTTTGCCTATTTTTTAAAAAATAAGCTTAAAGTTGCATTACAAGTATGTTTGTCAATCTAGCTAGATTATAAATGCAGCTTATTTTTGTGGGAAAAAAGCCAAAAATTGAAGTTCCTCCACCATGACTTATTTATTTCAAAGTTGACTTATTTTTCTATTGAAATGTCAGTTCTCATTTTATCCTTAATTTCAAGTTTATCTCCCTTCTCATTTACTCTTCTACCAAACTTCATATTAAAAATGTGTATCATGTTGTTTTTAAATACTGGTATGGTTTTTATATTTTAATATTTTAGTCTTTATTATGAAGTAATAAAAATTAAAAAAATTATAGTAAAATAGATATATGATGATAAATAATAAAAAATGTATATTTAGAAAATATGTAAAAATAACTAAAATAATCACAACATAAACAAATAACCTCTTACCTTTTTCTTTGACTTACTATGTAAAACTAATAATTTGTATATCTTACTCAAATGAAACAGATTAGCTTATATTCACTTTTCAGCTAAGGCACCCAAACATAATCAGATTATAATAATCACACAGTTTATAGACTAAAATCTTAAATATAACCAGTACCAAAGACATGCTAAAGCTTCTCCAGAAATGACTAAACAGATCCATGAAAGAAAACAAAAGCTTTCTCATTAAAACTAAATTGTGGATATGGATTCACGCTAATGACGCTATTGGTTCAACTTCTAAGTTTTGATTGTAACTAATCTATTTTACATTCAGCATTCAGCCTATTATACTGTACTTGCTGAACCTGCACTGTTATCAAACTTCTTTCATAAATGTGATCTCCTTCCATAAATGAATCTTCTATGTCTGCATTTATAAATGCATATATATAGTGAGGATGACATCTTTATGTGAGAGTGAAAACAAGTCTCAGCCCTTAGATTAAAATCAAGGGTTGACATAGAAACTCATTTTTGGAAAATCTCGTGTCTTCCGTTTTTACCCTTCTCCACTGCACGAGCAACACTGATTTCCCCTCAACTTCATTCTTATTCGATAACTTCAAGTCCATCCCTCATAAGAACACATGTTTCACTCTTTCTTGTTCAATTTTGGCGCTGCACTTTTTAATTCATCCTGTAACTACAAACTGCACTTTTTAATTCATCCTATAACTACAAACTGCACTCCTCTATCTATCTGTTGACTGATATATTATGTAGGGTTTTCAGATATCCCACATTCAAATTTCATGATTCCTACTTTATATTTTTTTTGCTATCCTTAATTTGTAAGTAGAAATAGAGGGATTAGGATCTCTCAGCATCCCGCTTTGAAGATAAAGACAGAATTGCAGGGATATTTCAATTGATGAATGGCATAAGGGTAACTGAGGTGTATTGACTTTGTGTGTTTAAGAAATTGATAGAGTGACCACAAATAACATATATAATTCCATTTATCTTTTTTATGGGATCAGATGGAATTAACTTTGTGCGGGTTCAAGAAATTGAGTTCGTTCATGGCAAAAACGCCACCAAGCAAAAAAAAAAGAACATTATGAAGTAAAGAGTGAGGCACACGATTTTTTTTAAAATCTAATCGCAGCAGTTGGTTTTAATCCAAGAGCTGAAACTTGTCGCACTCACATAAGTATGGCTTTCTCATTTGATACATCCCCTATATATATGCATAAGTTTGAATAAACGCATCCAAATGCATTTACCAATTCAAACCTGTAAAAGTAGGCTGAGGTCCAACTGGAGAAGGATTAGACAATGGCTGTGGTCCACTGTCAGGAAAAGTAGCTTCATCTTGAGATTTGACCAAAGAACCCTATTTCAATAAGTAGAAACTAATTAGATACAGGAACAATGCCCAGTGGAAAAAGATAAGGGATATAGGAGAACAGTAACCAAATTGTTAAACCAAGCTATAAACAAAATGTAGTAAATGAAATTGGTAAGAATATGATTGAAATGCAAAGAAAAAAAGGGCAGCCCAGTACACGAGACTCCCACGTAGTGGGATCTTGTAAACCTTTTACTTGTACTCTTCATTAAAATTTATGTATAGCTCTAGGTTCAAAGAACACAGTCATTTTTTAACTGAATCTTAGAAGGTTATTATTGGTCAAGGCCCCCAGGAAATACTAGCAATAGATAGGTAATTACTAATATCTCTCTGAATTATGAAGTGTGTTTGGCATCTCCAAAAGTCAGACACTTATAACTAAGTTTGGACTTTGGAGCTCAGACCTTGGTTAAAGTAAGAAACTTTCACTTCTCTGTTTATCAGAGCTCAGTTTAGATTTTCAACTATTACTCTAGCCATAATACCCTTGGAGAGTTGATTGTAGCCCTATCCTTTTTCAAGGTTCATATTACCAATTTGATTATAAAAAATTGATAAAAATCGCCAATTTGATAATCACACATCTCTATAGGTCAGTTTTATTAACACAATCCAAACAGTATTCATTCTATCAAACTATTTTTAACAATAAAGCATCCAAACATAAACAAATTACTAGTACTTCAACCCCACTTGAAATCAAAACTAACTTTACAAAACAAGGTTAACCAAAATCAAGGATATAGTTGGCCATCATTATGTTATATGTTGCCTTAAAACATTTGCTTTAAGTAAAAGGGCCAACTGACTTTAAGAGCAACCTCCATGCCTTTTTGCCATTTCTAGTAAAGTTCTTATATTTCAGAAATAGTTACTGCCAGCACCTACAACTATTAGAGGTTTGGTACTGGTAGTCACCTTTTGCTCCTAGAAACACATGCTTCGACAAAGACTTTATGCTTTATGTTGATTTATAGGTCGAAATCATTGGTTTAATTTTCAAAATGAAACTCCAAGAAGCTAAAAAATAAATTAGCCTGGGAGTGTTTAGAAGAGATTGTAGATAACTTATTTGGGTTCATCTTATCATATAAGCACTTAGCAAGTGTTTGGAAGAATTTATGAAAATAGCTTAGATCTTGCTACATATTCCTTTTAACGTATTTCATTCAGTTTATCCAACAAACTTATGAAATTAGCTAAAAGGAGCCGATAGAAAGGCCATTAGCTCTAATGTGATAAAGTGAAAATGTGCTAATCTTATCATATAACCACTGAAGCAAGTTATGGAAGAGCTTACCATAATAGCTTAGGTTCTTCCTTCAAACTCATTTTAGCTTAATCCACCAGACAAACTTATGAAATGAACTAAAGCTAGAAAGAGTTTATATTCATGCCATAACTGCTTTTGAATAAACCATTAATCCAAACGGCGTCATATCTCAAAGGTTCAGGTGAATCACAAACCAGAATGCAAAAAATGCAACCAAGGCAAAGAAAAAAATCAATCAAGGCCAAAATTTGAGGTTCCCTACCTCATAAATTTTCGATTTTTATCAACACCCAGAGACAATAGAAATTAAAATAGTCATATGCACAAAATCAACATGCAAGCCAGCGCAAAATCCAAACCAATAGATTAATTTAATTTTCTTATGGTCAGTATGCGAGTTGGTTTTTGGAGGGTAAGTGAGGGGAGAGAAGGGTTTGGCAGTCATGAAGTACATTTGTGACACGACTCTTAAGTCTTCCATTCCTTCCCTCCGAAATCAAACTCGCAAAGAGACCCTTGAAGGCCGCATTCTGGATTCAATTTTGAATCCAGAATTGTCATAAAACCCACATACTATTACGAAAGAAAATGAGACTTTGAAAATTACCCTAACAACAGCGACAGCAGCGCACGCGAGATCCAACTTGCTCTTCAAGAAAGCTTGATACTCTTCAGAATCAAAAGGCGCAGGAGGAGGAACAGTGGGCCCATTGGCCAAAACGGCACCGTTTTTCAGAAGGGGCGTGGCGTCCACGCTCTGGGTGCGATCCAGTTTGGGTTGGTGGCTATTGTTTTCGACAAAAACGACGTCGTCGTTTCGATCAGCAACGGATGAAGAAGAAGGTGATAATGTTGCGGATGTGGATTCCTGGAGGAAGCGTTGGAAGGCCCACTCGGAAGCACTGCGGTTCATCTTGGATGATTCGTTGGCGGCGGCGCCGGAGGACAAGGAAGAGGGAATCGCCGGCGACCAGAAGTGTTCGGCGATTTCTTCGACTGAGAAGACCCTATCCATATTGTGTTGCTGGATTTTCGATTGTGTGTTAATGTGACTTGTGGAGCCAGGGAAAGAAAATGAGAGGTGAAGGGTATTTGCGTAAACATATCACGTTACTACATTGAATAATTCATTTTTTTGTATTCACGTGAGTAAATTGCATTGCACGGGTGACTCAGGGTGAAATCAGTTTATGGCAGCCGTGAGCATGGACTAATTGTCTATTCCTCGACCTTAAAGTTTGTTTGGTTATTTTTCTAATTCGGATTCGGCTTTAAACGTGAAATTAACTTGAACCTAAATATTAATTAGGTTAGCTTTAAAATTTGAACTCGATTATATATCTAATTAAATATAATATAGATTCATTTTAGATAAAGTTTTTTAATATTATTTATTATTATGAATATGTAATTTGACATATAAAATGATATATGTATATATATTATTAGTCATGTATATTAATATATGTGATGAAAAATTAAATAATCAATTATAATTTCGAGTAAATAAGTGTCATTGTTATGTAGATATTTGAAGAGAGACAGTGAGACACATACGAACATGATAATTGAGTGATCATGGGGTAGACCGGATAGGATCATGTTTAGTCTCTATTCAGTCCTAAATATTAATCGGGTCTAATTTCTGAACTCAAACTCGACTTTAGATTCAATGAAACCCGACCTCATTCAAGCCTGATTATGATCGGGCTATACTGGTGAACAAATGAGACCAAGTCCTGCTCACCTCTGGTTTACGATGCATGTTAAGACTACCATAATTTTTTAGAAAGTTTTGTCAAATCAAATTTTATGTCTTGTAAAATGCTTATTAAATGTTTAATTTAATGATAATATATAATAGTATTCATATTATATTATTTTAATATAAGTTGTATTATTATATATAATTTAAATATAAAGTGTATACAAAAACACAATTTAATTGTTAGGGTTAGATGAACTTAAATAAAGTCTATTAATATATTTTGGTGCTATTAAGGGTATCCTCTCACATTGTTTGGTAGGGAACTAATCAATTTTGGGTTTGTGATTGTTCCTCTCAACAAATATCACTTTCAGGAATCGAACCTTCAATTTTGGGATGTAGTGGAGCCTTTAATTAAAATCCTATTGGTAGAGTCTACTATGTTTAAATATAAGCATATTGAACATTTAAAAAAACTACTAGAACTAGAACATGTCAAATTTTTAAACAAATCATATCGATACTATAAATTGTTTTTAAATGGTAATAAATAGTTGAAACCTAGGCTCCTGTATACTAACAAAAACATATAACACAACTTTTGTTAGACGCTTACTAAGCACATGTTATGTTTTTAAATTTGGAAAATTAACTAGCACAGAAAAAATGATTCCGAAATATATCTGAATTGCATTGCAGTAACAAGCATGTAGTATTTTGGAGTTCAATGGAGTTGGACAGTCACGAATCAATGTTCAATCTAAAACTTGTAGTTGTTGGGTTGCACAATTACTACAAAAATATATTTTATAGTAAACTATGTTTACCCGTCTAAAGTTTTTGTGAAATTATATAAATTGACTTTTCCATTTTGCATCAATACAAATAACACATATAATATATATATATATATATATATATATATAATGGTATTTGTGCATTTAAGAAAGATTAATATAATCTTGTAAACAAAAAAAATATGTTGTGAAATTCATTAGACAATCAAAATCTAGAATAAAATATAGAGGAAATCACACAAATCACTCCTCTCCCACAAACTACCTTAATTTATATATATATATAATCCCACAAACTACCTTAATTTATATATATATATATAACTGCTTTTGAATAAACCATTAATCCAAACGGCGTCATATCTCAAAGGTTCAGGTGAATCACAAACCAGAATGCAAAAAATGCAACCAAGGCAAAGAAAAAAATCAATCAAGGCCAAAATTTGAGGTTCCCTACCTCATAAATTTTCGATTTTTATCAACACCCAGAGACAATAGAAATTAAAATAGTCATATGCACAAAATCAACATGCAAGCCAGCGCAAAATCCAAACCAATAGATTAATTTAATTTTCTTATGGTCAGTATGCGAGTTGGTTTTTGGAGGGTAAGTGAGGGGAGAGAAGGGTTTGGCAGTCATGAAGTACATTTGTGACACGACTCTTAAGTCTTCCATTCCTTCCCTCCGAAATCAAACTCGCAAAGAGACCCTTGAAGGCCGCATTCTGGATTCAATTTTGAATCCAGAATTGTCATAAAACCCACATACTATTACGAAAGAAAATGAGACTTTGAAAATTACCCTAACAACAGCGACAGCAGCGCACGCGAGATCCAACTTGCTCTTCAAGAAAGCTTGATACTCTTCAGAATCAAAAGGCGCAGGAGGAGGAACAGTGGGCCCATTGGCCAAAACGGCACCGTTTTTCAGAAGGGGCGTGGCGTCCACGCTCTGGGTGCGATCCAGTTTGGGTTGGTGGCTATTGTTTTCGACAAAAACGACGTCGTCGTTTCGATCAGCAACGGATGAAGAAGAAGGTGATAATGTTGCGGATGTGGATTCCTGGAGGAAGCGTTGGAAGGCCCACTCGGAAGCACTGCGGTTCATCTTGGATGATTCGTTGGCGGCGGCGCCGGAGGACAAGGAAGAGGGAATCGCCGGCGACCAGAAGTGTTCGGCGATTTCTTCGACTGAGAAGACCCTATCCATATTGTGTTGCTGGATTTTCGATTGTGTGTTAATGTGACTTGTGGAGCCAGGGAAAGAAAATGAGAGGTGAAGGGTATTTGCGTAAACATATCACGTTACTACATTGAATAATTCATTTTTTTGTATTCACGTGAGTAAATTGCATTGCACGGGTGACTCAGGGTGAAATCAGTTTATGGCAGCCGTGAGCATGGACTAATTGTCTATTCCTCGACCTTAAAGTTTGTTTGGTTATTTTTCTAATTCGGATTCGGCTTTAAACGTGAAATTAACTTGAACCTAAATATTAATTAGGTTAGCTTTAAAATTTGAACTCGATTATATATCTAATTAAATATAATATAGATTCATTTTAGATAAAGTTTTTTAATATTATTTATTATTATGAATATGTAATTTGACATATAAAATGATATATGTATATATATTATTAGTCATGTATATTAATATATGTGATGAAAAATTAAATAATCAATTATAATTTCGAGTAAATAAGTGTCATTGTTATGTAGATATTTGAAGAGAGACAGTGAGACACATACGAACATGATAATTGAGTGATCATGGGGTAGACCGGATAGGATCATGTTTAGTCTCTATTCAGTCCTAAATATTAATCGGGTCTAATTTCTGAACTCAAACTCGACTTTAGATTCAATGAAACCCGACCTCATTCAAGCCTGATTATGATCGGGCTATACTGGTGAACAAATGAGACCAAGTCCTGCTCACCTCTGGTTTACGATGCATGTTAAGACTACCATAATTTTTTAGAAAGTTTTGTCAAATCAAATTTTATGTCTTGTAAAATGCTTATTAAATGTTTAATTTAATGATAATATATAATAGTATTCATATTATATTATTTTAATATAAGTTGTATTATTATATATAATTTAAATATAAAGTGTATACAAAAACACAATTTAATTGTTAGGGTTAGATGAACTTAAATAAAGTCTATTAATATATTTTGGTGCTATTAAGGGTATCCTCTCACATTGTTTGGTAGGGAACTAATCAATTTTGGGTTTGTGATTGTTCCTCTCAACAAATATCACTTTCAGGAATCGAACCTTCAATTTTGGGATGTAGTGGAGCCTTTAATTAAAATCCTATTGGTAGAGTCTACTATGTTTAAATATAAGCATATTGAACATTTAAAAAAACTACTAGAACTAGAACATGTCAAATTTTTAAACAAATCATATCGATACTATAAATTGTTTTTAAATGGTAATAAATAGTTGAAACCTAGGCTCCTGTATACTAACAAAAACATATAACACAACTTTTGTTAGACGCTTACTAAGCACATGTTATGTTTTTAAATTTGGAAAATTAACTAGCACAGAAAAAATGATTCCGAAATATATCTGAATTGCATTGCAGTAACAAGCATGTAGTATTTTGGAGTTCAATGGAGTTGGACAGTCACGAATCAATGTTCAATCTAAAACTTGTAGTTGTTGGGTTGCACAATTACTACAAAAATATATTTTATAGTAAACTATGTTTACCCGTCTAAAGTTTTTGTGAAATTATATAAATTGACTTTTCCATTTTGCATCAATACAAATAACACATATAATATATATATATATATATATATATATATAATGGTATTTGTGCATTTAAGAAAGATTAATATAATCTTGTAAACAAAAAAAATATGTTGTGAAATTCATTAGACAATCAAAATCTAGAATAAAATATAGAGGAAATCACACAAATCACTCCTCTCCCACAAACTACCTTAATTTATATATATATATAATCCCACAAACTACCTTAATTTATATAATAAAAAGTGACAACTGTATGGTGTATTTTGTTTCATGGACCTATGATATTGGTGATGTTTGTTTTGGATAGCTATTCACCTCTACTCCTGAACAAATCCAAATGTTTTATGCTTTATTTGGATGGAAAAGAAAATAAGAAGAGAGAAATATATGAGAAAGAAAGTGAAAAAGAGAAAGATATGAGAAAAAAGTGGATTTTAGTATTGTTTGGTTGTATAGAAAAAGAAGAGAAATGAGTGATTTTTCTCTCACACTCTTCACTGGATAAAGATTTGTTGTCCTAAATTATATTTCAAACTATACCGAGTATCAATGAAAAATTTTCATGTCAATTAAAAAAAATAAATGTTCAATATTATTGTGTATGACATGAGTTCAGACACAGTTTGGGACAATAAATCTTAGTTTCTTTTCCCCTACCATTTTCTCCTCACTTGGGATGAGAAAGAGATTTCGTGAGACCCTCTCCTAAACCAAATGAGAAAAATATGACATTTTTTTCAACTTCTCTCCTCTCACTGTCTTTTGCTTCTATTTCCACCCTTCCAAACAAATACATAAAAATTAAGTAAGAAACTCATAACATCAAGGCACCAGTGGTCTAGTGGTAGAATAGTACCCTGCCACGGTACAGACCCGGGTTCGATTCCCGGCTGGTGCATTCTTTTTATTTTGGTCTAGTTGAGAGTTAACCTGCATTTCTTCCTTTGGCTCTAGTTCTTAGGCATGCTTGCTCTTTCTCACTCGGTCTTTGTTTCACTTGGCTTCCTTTGGCTCTAGGTCTTCCCTTTCATTTGTTTAAGTCAACCAATGTCTTGGTATCAAGCAATTTATACGCAGTTGTATAAGCTTGATTTAAAGCTTCATCTATGCCTGTTAGTTGTAGTTAAGTCCTTAAATATACTTGATGAATGTGTTTGATGTTACATTGAAAGCAGCATAAATCATAAATCAAGTTCTAGTACATACTTGTAAGACTCGGCAGATGGAAAAATGATCACATGTCTCAAAAATTTCTCATCATGTCAATTCTTTTTTTGTGGTTTTCATAGCAGATAGTTAACATAAAATAAGATGGTTGATACTTCAATTAAGTAATGAGATTCAAATATTGCTAGCAATGGACAGTAGATACCAAAATATTAATTGACTTAATAAAATCAATGGGATAATAATCAATAATCATTGCCACTACCAGCCAGAAGTACTTTTGGCTCAAGCTGCAATATAGCTTCATCCTTGCTTAATTCAGCAAGTTCTTCTTCAGGCAGTGACACCATCACTGTTCTTGCATAGCTTCCTTCCACTGAAGGCATTACCATTATCAACCCTTCATCATTCATGATCTTCCCCACATGACACGAAACATGAACCGGCTTCTCGTTATTGCTGAACATTGCTGAACATATCAAGGACTCATTATGATCTGAATCAGAAACTATCATGTGTTCCATGCAAACACAAGTTAACTCATAACCATATATGAAACTTGGTGCTCTAAACTTCCCTCCCTTCTCTACTTCCTTCTCTGACTCAATCTCTTCCAAGTGTTTATGCACTAAACTAGTGATGTCTCCTAATCTAACACTGTATAAGTCTTTCACTGAAACCATTGAAAAATTCAAAGCGTTTCCGAAGTAGCCTGCAGGGAGTGGTGTTTTGAGGAGCCTCCGGAAGTCGGTGCAGATGGAAAGATAGTGAGTTTGGTCATGGTTTTTACGTGGCTTGAAGCGAGCGACACGAGTCCAAAATAGTGCTGTTAAAAAGTCGAATGGGGTGGAATTGGGGCATTCATTATGGACCTGGCATAGGCACTTTTTGATGACAGAACTTGAAAACTTGAAAGTGGCTGTGACCAAGTTCTTCTTTTGTGTTGATGAATAGGGAGAGGGTGAATTTGCAATGATGTTCGGAACTGGCTGGGCATTAAGTTGTGATGTTATGGTGAATAATGGAGGGTTTGTTATGGGCAAATGGCTTTGAGTCTCGGTCCATGATTTGAAGAATGATGCTAAGCAAGTTAGATCAGCAACCATGTGACTACAACTTAGTCCTATTGCAACACCACCTCCATTGAAGACGTTTATCTGCAAAAATCACAAAAAATAATTCTATTATGATCCATTTGCGAGTTGAGTTTTGGAGAAGAAGGAATGAAAAAGAAATGCTTTAGAACCATCCCACGAGTGTATTTTATGACTCTCAAACCTTCCACTCCTCTTCATTCTCCTCCAAAACTCAACTCGGAAAATAAACATTAGCGTCCTTACCGTATATAACGTCATTCATATATAAATTCAACAAACAATTTTCTTCTATACAACTTGCAGAAGTACAAACTTTTGGTTAATACCAACTAATTGCATGTATTATGATATGATTACATAACTGCTTGCCATGTATTTTCCATATTGTATATATTGATCACAAAATCTTGAATTCAATATATGTAGATTAAAAAAATACATTTTTTGGTACATGCATAAGGAACATCTTGTAGTTAACAAGATATACAACCATACTTCAGGTAAAATAAAAGTAATGCACTAGTTAAGGTTTCATTGATAGAAAAAGTTTCATGAAAACTGATGTATGTATAAAACTAAAAACAGGAAACTAGTACTTCTAGAGACAGTTTCTACTTTTTAAATTTTCAACTGTACTAGCTAACATGACTCATAAAAATAAACATATATTTCAGTACTTGATATATGTATCTTACATTGTTCCTCAGAATATAGAGAAATCAAATTGATAAAACTAATATCAGTGAAGAAATAAATGTTGATCCTACAGTTACTGACTACTATTGTCTTGATTAAATATAAAAGATTGTGGTTCTGGCATTAAAACATAGTTGCATGATACACTGTACCAGTTCTGATGCACGATACTCATAATACTAATACCATAAATAATTACCTGAATTCGAAAGGGGGACCATATTATAGGATCATCTTCTGGCATATCTTCCCAAGCAATAAGAAGTGACTCAAGGGATCCATTAGCAGATGTGAGCCATTCTTGAAGGGTAGCATCCACATTGGCCATTATGACCCTAACACCAGCATCATTGTATCTAACTTCCCAATTACCATCTTGCCCTCGGGCCAACCGACCCGTCATATTCGGGTACATAGTAAGCACTTCACACAATGACTCTCTCAATGGGTCCAATTCAAAGGAACCAAGCAAGTAGTCAAGGTCCTTATAGTAGTAAATGATATGAAGACTGTGTTGAACCATAGCGTGGTCCAGAACTGATAAAGGGTGGCTCTTACCCAAAATATTAGGTCTGCTAGATACAACAGTTAGTGTTTTGTACAGGGTTACCCTACTCTTAGACATAGACATGCACATGCTTGGATCACTCTTTTGGTGGCAACTGAGTAATGATATATCAGAAGAAAACAAAGAGTATATCTAGAACTGATAGTAAAAGATCAAACTTTAGATAGTGAAGATAAAGATAACATATAAGTACAGATATGTGGACAATGGAAGCAAAGACAACTTTCAGTATAAGTATGTAGAAGTGAAAATGATAAATAGGTATTATGTTCAGTAGAAATTTCTCTAAGTGCTATGGTACATGCACTGGTACGTTGGATCAAATCAATCACAAAAGTAAAAGATAAACTAATAGAATATCAAGAAGAAAGATGAACAAAACATTATAATTGAAACTTCTCTTTGAGCCATAATGATTAAAATCGTTCCACCATAAAAAGAGAGTATAATGAACCTCGAAGATTAAGAGCAAAGTGGAAGAACTATCACTAATCACTCACTTGTGTTGATGCTTGGCAGTTGGCACCTTACATGTACTGCTTTTATAGGAGAAATTAATACATGGTTTAGGACTAATAATCTCAGACAAATCTTAACCATCAATGATGTATTAATGATTTAAAATTAAACAAGTTTATCCCGAATAGAAATATGTTCGGTTGAATAATGCAAGCAATAAATGCTGGGGCTGTGGATACAGTTGAGCTGCTGTATTATAAATTCAAGCATACATAATTGTTGACTTATGCTAACATGTTTGTGCAGTTATGGTTGATGTTGATGCATAGTGAGAGGGTGACTTTGCGGTGCAGTTGGGAATTAATTTTGTTGAGCACAACATGGTGCAGTTGTGGTGAAGAATAATGGAGAGTGTGTCATAATAGGTAAATGATGTTGAGTCTCCATCAAATTTTTAAAAATGATTGTAAGTAAGTTACATCAGCAACCCTGTGACAACAAATTGTTGTCATTGCAATTTGCAACACACGTTTATCTGCCAGGATCACACAATTCAATTATCATTTTGTATTACATCATTCGTACATAAATTGGACAACCAAATGCACACACTATATTTTTATGTAACACCATCTATGCATAGGTTGCAGCTCAGTAATCATCTTCCCTTAAATTTACACCAATCTTACTGATAATCACCAAGGGACTTAATATTGACATTGAAGTTGAGAGTGAAAAAGGAGATGAAAGATTATTTTGGATGTTGTAGCCATTTTTGTATTCTCACATAAGAGAACAGGGGATGTGAGATAGAGATTGTTTCTGAATTGAATCAAAAACAAATTCAAAATTTATCACATGTTCATGATTCGAAAATCATTTAAACCGTTCTTTTTAAATATCAACTTAGATGTAAGATAAAATTTGAATTTAAAGGGAAAAGATGAATCAATTATATAATTGACATGTGATACTCCTATAAATTGATTATAGGATTTTAATTGTTATCTTATAAATAGGAAAGTTTCTTTTAAAATTGGATAGTCTTTGCAATTTCTATTTTTTTAAATATAAAAATGTCAAAAATCCTTTGTAATGACATGTCATCATTTCATCCTATGCAAAAACCCTCACTTAATCTAATCCATTTGCGAATTGATTTTGTAAGGAAAAGAAGAGGAATAGAAGGATTCAGAGTCATCTCACAAGTGTATTTCATAGTTCTTGCCTTCATTTTTCCTTTTTTCTCCTCTAAAATTCAACTCACAAAAAGACTCTTAATCACAAGTCATCTATCAGTTTGGTCATCAGTTGAGGACTAATGTGACAAGCTGTAGGGACCAAACTAAAAGTTGAATTGATGTTTCAAGGATAACAAGTGAAGGGTTTTCTGTACCTGACAATACAAGCTTGAGAATAAGCCTAAAACCCCAAATGCAGTTACTCACAAGAACCCTTATGAATTGCAATGTAAAGTGCTTATTTATCAAGCAGCAGGAAGAAAAAAAAACTAAAAAAATAGGTTGGACCCTGTTTGGTGCAGATAGCAGTAATATTCCTAAATCATAATATAACTGATAAAAATGACACCATCAATGCAACAGTCTAACTCCTTTCGTTTTCATTCATTGGAGGTGATTCTGGCCTCAATAAGTTTAATATATTTCCATAACATGTAAAAAGACACAATAGACAACCATGCAGCTTGAATGTTTACCCTCTCATCACATATATGGTTACAACCATGTAGTATATAGTGGCATCATGTTATATGAAATGGGTTATGGGATAGACATTTAAACATGAACTATCATGCATGAAGTTGAATATAACATTTCCAATCAAAATTTCTAGATAAGGAGCACACATGAATCTACTCTTTCTGGGGTTCAATGATCCTCAATCTTCTTCAAACCCTTCATGTCTGTTGTTTCAACACTGCATTGGAAAATTGACCTGTTAATACTTCATATAACAAAAAACAAACCTTTGAAATGTAGATAACACTTCACACAAGAAATTTGCATGAATGAACCTGTTTTGTTCATTATTTTTTCCAACCACCCCTTTTCCCCAGGGGGGAAAAGGACAACCAAGTCAATTAAGTACCTTTCCAAAATAGTAATGCTTTTAAGTTTAAATCACAAGGTGGCACAAGCAGTTCTTAGGTAAAAATGCAACTAGATGAACTTAATGAACATTTGATCCTATGCCCTTCTTCAAGCTCTTTCTTTGGTTAGAGGCATGTTGACTCTAAAACTACTTTAAAAAAAAGATGATAAATAATTATAAGAGATCATTCAAGGTGCTTCAGAGTACCACATTCTTTAATGAATTGACAGAGATGGAGAGAAAGGAAACTACTTATAGTGAGAACGATGGTGCCAAAAAACTGATAGACAGATTGAAACTTACGTTGAACCATACAGAAGAATCTTCTGAACTTTTGTGAGCTCAGAACCTGACTGGTTGTCCTCAATAAAAATTGTCAAGCTGATCCAGAGTAACACAAATTAGAAGTGACTCCAAAGTATTAGATGATAACAATGAAAAGCACCTTCCAACATGAAGGAAAATAACATACCTACGAACATTTTGGAATTTGACATACTTCAAAATCACTGGTTTCCCCTGTCATAGTATAAATTGAATAATGAGATATCAAAGTCAGTTACTCCAAACATGCTTGGAAAAGATATCAAGGAATGACATTGGGGTGTATGCCATAGACTTGGAAGAGGTACAGTAAATACAGAGTTATGGACTAACTACCTTAATGTTTTCCGGGGATAAAACAGCCACATCGTTAGGTGGAAAGTCATTGACATTACTGTCATTAATAAACAACCAGCAACCAGTTTAATTATTGGACACAAGTTCTAAGACAAATAGAAGTAGTTTTGGTCAAACAATACCTAAATCCCATGTGCTCCTTGTTAGAAAACAGCTTCACTGTCTTGGGGCCTGAAGACAACATTAATTCCAACTACAATCATGCCAACAAGACAAATATGCAGTATAATAATTGAATATATAGTGAGACAGATTCCATTTTTCATTTCTCAAAGGATTTTCTGAATCCTCGAAAGATTATTACTTAAATTTGGTCCTCAACTGATAATTTCTTGACATCAAAACAGTCCAAACCAATTGTTACAGTCTCTACCCAATTATATGCCACCAATGACCAAACTTTTGAAGAACAATTAAAATATGAGGGAAACAAACAACCCTTCAAGTTAGGCCGACGTGTGATCCAGACGCTAAACTAAAGAGTTTTGGTGCAAAAAATTCCATCGCCGTTAAAAAAAAGTAAAAATATATAGAAAATGCTAAAACAGACTCCCTCGAATATTGTCATGTCATGTGACATTCAGTATTTAGAACATGTTTAAATAGTGATGCATAACAGCTCAATGGAAATCTAAAGGGTCTTCAAATCAATGATGCAATTTATGTATATTAACAAAATCAACTTTTATTGAATCAGAACAAAAAAAAAAAGTGGTTATGAATATGATTGATGAATACCTTCTTCTTCAGGACCAATAACAACAATGGAATAGAGTTTAATAACTTGTGTGAAAGGAATGTAAAGCAAAAGCTGTTCATCAGCATCACTCTCTAGATGCAAACCATCATCTTCTCTATAACCCTAATTGCAGCATTAGTAAAAACAACACAAAAGCACAAAAAATTATTTATTATAAATAAAATATAGAAATTAGGGAAAGAGAAAACAGATATTATGAAAGTTTAACATACTTGTTTGAGAGCATTGGAAACAGAGTGGGTTGAACTCTGATTAAGACATTCAACACTAGACCAATCTATGAAGTCTAAAAGATCAACCTTGTTGAATAAAAGAAAACAATCAAAAATCAGAAATTGAAAGATAGAAAAATGGAATCAGAAGAGAGAGATAGAATCATACTTGACCCTTTGGAATAACAATTGATGCTGCTGATTCTACAGACATTGGTGATAGATAGGAACAAGAGAAAGAGAGGGTTGCGACTTGCGTGTGTACCAAACGAGAATCAAATAACAATGTCTCTTACCAACTCCGCGAACAAGGTTATACTGTGACACAAAACGACGACGTTTCATTTACTTATATTATATTATAAATAGAGCCCAAATTAATTAAACCTATCTTTTCATTTTAAACTTATATCCAGTTAAATCTTCTCAATTAATATATAGATAAATACTTCAAAAAAATAATGATAAATTTATCTTTTTAATTACAGTAAAATTATATTTTTATTAGTTATTTTTCAATTAATGAAAAAAAAATTCATTTCTATTTCATCACATCATTTTTTATATTATTTTAACATCTCAGTAATATATTCATCACTTTTATTGGTGATGGCAAAATCATGCAACTGAACTCCTAGCCAAGTAAGTAGAGTTCTTCCATTTGTATATGATATGAGGTTATTGTTATCAAGAAACCCTAAATTAAAATCCAGGTCATGGTCTATAGTTGTTTGGAATGTTGTGTTGTTCGGGATGCATAAGGGATATATAATGTATATTAGAAATAAAATTGGTAAGAAATATGTTTTTTTGTGGTTGATCAGATTGGTCGGATTAGATGTTCGGGCGACAGTTCTTCTAATACATAGAATTAAGTAGACTTGGATCCGCCGATGGAGGTACCTGAAAAGGTTCTCTAACGATTATGTCAATGTGATACTAGAGAGGTAACACTCGAGAGCAATAAATGAGAGACAAGAAGTAAGTAGCGTGTAATAATGACAATAGAAGTCAAATGAGTTCTAAGTGATGATAGGTAGATCGAGATGAGTTATGTGATACTTCCTCTTGGGGGAACCCCTATTTATAGTGGTTGAGATGGATGACGTGACTCTAGATGGTACTGTTGGCATGACCGACCATTCTAGCATTTCAGAGGTTGCTATTTCATGTCACACGACTTTGGTAGGGTCGTATTCTTTACATAGTTGACTTATATCATGTGGCAAATCTAGTAGTTGTATTGCAGTCTGTCCTTGTCGTGTGACAGGAGGGTAGGTGGGATTTGCAGGCGCTCGCCCAACATGGAATGTTCGGTTGACCAGGTGGAGCAGCATGGTCAGCTAGGAAATAACACAGCTCAACCAACATGGGATGCTTGGTCAGTCAGGTGGAGCAGCATGATCGACGAGGTAGAGCAGCATGGTCGGCCAGAAAATAACACAACTCATCCTACATAGGATGTTTGGCCGACCAGGTGGAGCAACATGGTCGGACATGAAATAACACAGCTCAGCCAACATGAGACGCGTGGTCAGCCAGTGGGAGCAGCATGGTCGGTCAGGGAATAACATTGTTAGGCCAACATGGGATGCCCGATTGACTGGATGGATCAGCATGGTCGGCCAGGAAATAACACAACTCGACCAACATGGAATTCTCGGTTGACTAAGATGGAACAGTTACACCTAGTCTAGTAGGATGCTCGGCAGTCGGGCAAGTTGGTGGACTTAAATGTTACTAATGGAATGCTCACCATTATCGGTTAGGAAATAACACAGCTCGACCAACATGGAATGTCTGGTTGACTAGGATGGAACAATTGCCCATAGCCTAATAGGATGCTCGGGAGTCGAGCATGATAATAGACTATTGGTCAACCTGATGCTCTGACGGATGTGAGGCATCCGGGGGAGAGCATATCCGTGGAGCGAGTATGAGCATGGATCTTGAATCAGTGGCTTGGTCATCGCCTTGGGGAGTAATTGGGAATGAGCCAACAAAGGTCGTTATTCTATACTTGGGTAGTGAAACGTCTTTCGCAACTAGAGGAGAATGCGATTGCTGCTCGTGGGGTGTAACCGGAATCGTCGGCCAAAGGAGACATGGTTCGCGCATTGGGGGATGTAAGTTGACCACCGCCAATTGGGATGTGGTTGACTCCTCTGGTGGATGAACTTGACCACTGACCTTGGGGAACGTGACCTTCGCTTTTGGGGGACTCGAGTTAGCCGCTGACGAAGGTGGAATTAACCGTCGCCTTGGGTTCTGGTCTTTATTTGCTAAGCGAAGTTTTGTTACTCAGGAGGCATGTTTGTGGGTGCTTCCTCTATTTGGATGGTAGGGTTTGTTTGATTTCGAGTGGTCACCATGGTGTAGGTAAGCCACAAACGGCGCTAATGTTATTTTGTGGTTGATCAGATTGGTCGGACTGGACATGCGTGCGATAGTTCTTCTGATATCTAAACGTAAGTAGACTTGGACCTGTCGGTGGAGGTACCTAAAAATGTTCTTCAACAATCAAGTCAGTGTGATACTAGAAAGGAAATGATCGGGAGCAATCAATGAGAGGCAAAAAGTAAGTAGGGAATAATAATGACAATAGAAGTGTGATGAGTTCTAAGTGATGATAGGTAGATTAAGATGAGTTAAATGATACTTCCTGTTGGGGGAACCCCTATTTATTGTGGTTGAGGTGGATGGTAACATGGCTCTATAGGGTACTATTGGCATGACCGACCATTCTGACTTGTATGGGGCTGCTTTTCCTATGCCAGACAGCTTTGGCATGGCTATACTCTACACATAGTTGACTTATAACATGTGACAGGTCTAGTAGCCATATTTCAGTATGTCCTTGTCATATGGCATGAGGGTATGTGGGATTTGTAGGCGGTCTGACAAGTGGGATGTTAGGGTAGTGGTCCCAGAAGTTGCACATCATGTCCGAGCAATTGTAAGGCATGTGGTTAAGGCAGCTCGACCATGTCTAGTTCTTAGTCGATCGAGAATAAGGCAGCTCGACCAACATGGAATGCTCGGTTGACCGGGTGGTGCAACATTGTCGGGTAGGAAATAACACAACTTAGCCAACATGAGATGCTTGATCGACCAGATGGAGCAGCATGGTCATCCAAGAAATAACACAACTCATCTAACATTGGATGCTTGGTCGGCTAGGTGGAGCAGCATGGTCGGCTAGGAAATAACACAACTCAGCTAGCATGGGATATTCTGCTCACCTACTTGTATGACTCCATTTTTTGGACATTAAATTGGACCGGGATGTATTTAATTAGAATAGGGTGTCAAAAATTACAGCCAACATGTTATAATTTCTAACCTTAAACCCTGTTCATCTCTTCTTGTTGGGACCGGCTCTTTGCATCTCAGGTCCCATCGACAAGCCGGAACAAAACAGAAAATAACATCAAACTTTGTTGTTTTCACCTTTCTCGGTAAGTCCTGAATCACTGTTTTCGTGTTGAGTTTGCACTTTTTCTGTCTTGAGTTTTGTTCTTTCTCTCTTCAAGGTTCACTATTCAGTGATAAAAGGGTGAAACTGTATTATTCAGGTGCAAATTAGATTAATGAAATCAAATGATTCATAGATTTTTCATTGCAAGATTAACTGCATCATTCATTCAGCGCAACCGCGCCCATATCCAATTGGGTTCTCTGCTATCACACAATGGTTTCATTTTCTTTAACCCATTCACCTCAGGCTCTTCTTCTAAACCTGAATCACAATCAAATCAGCACAAAGCTCGCACCTTTACTGTTTCTTACCTCATCAACTCATGTGGGCTGTCTCCTGAATTGGCTCTCAAACTCTCCAAAAGGGTTAAATTGAAAAACCACGATGGCCCAAATGCTGTTCTTGATCTTCTAAAGAGTTATGGTTTTTCGAAAACACAGTTATCTATCTTTATCAAGAGATTACCTAAAGTGCTTGTAGCTGAACCTGACAAGACCCTTCTCCCGAAACTCAAGTTCTTCGAATCTATTGGGGTTTCAAAAACTGACCTCCCCAAAATCCTCATTGGAAACTCTTCATTATTAACAATAGGCTTGAAGAACAACATTATCCCTCGGTATAATGTCATAAGGAGTCTCGTTCGCAGCGATGAGGAAGTAGTTTCAACTTTGAAGCATGGGCCGCGGTACTTTCACGGGTATGAGGTAATAAATGATTCAGTTCAGAATGTAGAGGTTTTGAGACTGCTTGGCTTGCCTCAAAGTTCCATCTCTCTGTTGGTAACCAATTTCCCTAGTGTAGTGTTTATGAAGCATTCAAGGTTCAATGAGGCTGCTGAGACGGTGAAAGAAATGGGGTTTGATCCTACGAAAACAAATTTTGTTATAGCACTTCAAGTATTCGCAAAGATGGATAAGGCAATGTGGAATGCGAAATTAGAGGTTTTTGAGAGGTGGGGGTGGTCCAGAGATATCTGTCTATTGGCTTTCAAAAAGTATCCACAGTATATGATGGTTGCAGAAAAGAAGATTATGAAAACACTTGGCTTCTTGATGGAGAATATGGATTGTTCCTTAGAAGACATTGCTCGATGCCCAGCGATTTTGAACCGTAACCTGGAGAAGACATTAATCCCTAGATGTGCAGTTGTTAAAGTTTTGAAGTCTTGTGGTTTGGTAAAGAATGATTTGCTCATAGGTAGCTTTATGCTGATTTCTGAGAAAACTTTTGTGGAGAAATATGTGACCCGATTTCAGAATAATGTGCCTCTACTGTTGGACGTGTATGAAGGTAAAAAGTTAGATTGATCATTGGAATATACTTTACATTGATTTTAAATTACGGTTTTGGTGGTCTTCTGGACACAATTTTGACCATAGCAGTGCCATTCAATTTGAAAAACTCTTCAAACTTTTAAATTTTTAGTTAGTTGTTCTTGATTGCAGAATTTTACTAATCATTTTCTATGATTTTCATTTTATGCTGGTAGTTTTAATGGTTCAGAATCCATCATTATGTAACTAACGACACTCTCAGGATACATCCGATTTCAGTGATCATGGTTGTTTTGTACTTTTGTTTGATTTGAGTTAGCAGGATACATTGAATTTATTCACTTATTTTTTCTTCATCCAACTATCCAAGAGTAAGATTGATGCATTGTCTTGTTCTCTCTGTGATTTAGGTTGTTCACTATTGTGGTGGGGTGGGGGGTGTAACGTGTTTAAATATACAAGTATAAGTTAATACTTTTGTTGTTAACTTTAAACGCCTTTAGTTCCTTACCCATAGTGTGACGGAATACTTTTGGTAGTACCAAAAATATGTCTTTTGTGTGAGGTTTCTAATTTTTAGCATATGGAGAAGACCAAGCACCATGCATATTTGCTTCTGGCAGGCCTGTCTCGGTGCCTTTAAGTATTCTCTAGTGAAGAACTTCTGTTATAATGTTCTACAACTATTTCCATATTGCCCCTTCAGCTGAAATTTCCACTTTTTTTGGGCTTGTTTTACAAGTAGGATAAAAATAAAGAACGAAACAGGGTGAATTGTAATTATGCAGTGCTGATTACAGTAAAGCAAGTAATGACAACACTGCAATAATAATGGGATGGCCGTAGGGTACATACAATGTGTATATTCATCTTATGCTGATGACTGAACCTCATCTTTCTTTTATCTTTTGTAGACTAACGTTATGCAAAAAAGCTTATGCTCAAATGATGACTCAGAAAACTGGGCTATATTATACAAGCTAATAAAATGAGGCTATTATTATTACACAAAAAGAACTCTGGATTCACCAAACAAATGATACCATAGCAGTGATTGAACCATGGAAGAAAGATTGAGCTTGCTGGGGGAATACACAAACAAACATACCTTCATAATTGCTGAACCATACATAAGATCTGCTCCCTCTGGCTGGTGAATCCTGAGATTTAATTCTCCTAAACTTTATTTAAAATGCATAAAAATGCCAAGTCTTGAAAGAGAGTACTAGTGGGTTAAGGGAATCCCTGGTGTAGAAAAAATGCATAGAAAGAAAAAAAAAATGTCCGTTTGAACCAAACACACCACAAGGAATAGAGAAGTGGGACAATGGAGAATATTTTCTGTCACACAATGTTTTTTTGGATACTGTTAGGAACTAATCTTTTTTAAGTTATGTGGTTGTCTCTTTCAAAGAGTGTCTAACTTTTGACATTTTAATCATTCTAATGATTAGTAAAGTCTTATATCACTAAACAAATGTCTTGTTGATTGTCACACAATGTAATGTGGCAGTCCATATGCTATGAGTTATGATCGGTCAGAAAAAATATTTAATAGTTAAACATTTAAAATAAATATTTTTTTAACAGATTGATACAATTTTTGAGACAAGATATGTACTCTCATGGATACATTGGCGTGAATTTGGGCTTGCTGACTTGAAAATGTATCTAATGGGTGGTTGACTTTTGTGTAAGAAAAGTAAAAGCATATATGGTGGATGAATGATGGAGAGAGCAACACATGCAAGTGCACATGCACGTGCACGACTCATACTCAGAAAAAACAGATGGAACAGAACACAGAGGAAGCAGCACATGTGACATGAAGTGCAAAGTCTGATTGCACAGATAGCTGTGGGACCCATTAAAGCCTTAGATATGCTTGCTACTATCGAAAAAAGACAATAAAAACGACCAATCATACAACTCCCAAACAACCCACACAAACAACAATATCTTTTCCTAGATCTTTGATCTTGCCATTCTTCATATGAAGCATTTTGTATCAAACAATTTTATAATAACAAGTCCATTAAACCAAAACATGGAGAGTATATATCAATCCTAAATTAGATAGAAAAAAATTCAACTACATACATCAACACCCGGGTTAAGCAATGTACACGTGTTGAATGTAAATCAGCAATCAAATCATTATCAATTATTCTCGATCATTATTGAGTTTTCAAAAAAAAAAAAACAGAAATGAATAGTTAGTATTTACACTGACAATGTATGAATATTATACTCATTTTTTATTGTAGAACAAAAACATATCATATATCATTACCAATTGAATCAGCGAATGATTAAGCACATCAAGTTTGGACTAAACTGTTTTAGTTATTTCATACTTTATTGTTTACGGCTATGACAATCGCCTTCCTTACAGGTTGTGTTGTGGGTTTTATTTCTATTTCATTTTATTATTAGAACAGTTTTCAGATCTGGTCTGAATTGGACAAATCGAAAATGGAATAGCTAATTCAAAACATCAACCCTCGGAATTACTATTTTCAATTAACAGATATATATTTGGAAATGGCCTAATTGAACATATCATGATCCAAAACATATAAAACTTTTTTTAACATACTAACTATTTGGTTTCAAACTTATAACTGAAACTTATTATATCTAATTGAAAATAAAAATGTGGAACAAATAGGAGTATGTAGTGCAAATTAATATCCAATAAGATTTATAGTTCAATTCACCCCTTATCATTTTACTTATTCAATGTTTTACTAGTGGAAGTTAAAAAAGAATAAAAGAAGTAAGCTAATATTAGTATAATACTTCCTTTTAGTTTGTTTATTTATTTATATGATAAATAAATTCAATTATGTTAGCTTCCATGCGTTTCGTACTAGGTTTCATGCACAGAGACATTGGAGGCATGGTTTGATCATAGATAGAAAAATGTATACATCCATAATATATGAGTTTTATATATTGACATTACATAATTTACTATTCATTTTTAATTATTATTGACTATTCAAAAAAGTAATACAAATAAGTAGTGAATAATGTATTGACTATATATAAATTTTTACACTACTTATATATAAATGTTCACATTGAGAGAGTGCATAGATATTGTACGACTCTAGGACATGAAGTTCATTGGGCTGTCTGTAAATGATGTTGAAATATATTGTATCATGTAAATAATAGTGTATGTGAATATGTGAGATTGTATGATTGGGTTAGTTCTAACTCTAGTGATTAGCTTCTAAGAATAAAAGGATTAGTTGGAGTTAGTTAGTTTTGTTATGATAATTAGTTTTCTATCTTTTATATAAAGGATTCAATGTAATTTTGTATTCAATCCATTCAATATCCAATAAATAATATTTTCTCCTCTCATCTTTCTTGATTCATCAAGAAATATTTTTCATGCCTCCTACCATTTTAACATGGTATCAGAGTGATAATTATTGTTTTGATCGCTTCCGCTTATGCCTTTCATCTTCTTCACTTTGTTGCTGCAATCTTTACATTGGTTGTTGATTGCTCACATTTGAGTTTTGGTACATATAATGGTGGCTGTAATTCAACATCTATGATTCTTGCATATAATATTTCTAAAAGTGGCTTAGAAGAGAAGTTTGCAGTAGTTGGTGGTTCTTCTGCCCAGTTCTTGGATTCCATGGAGATAAACAGCAACAACAAAAAAAAGTTGGAAACATATACAGTCTTCCAGAGACATCTCATCCAAGAGCATGAACTTTACACTCACAAGGATCCATCACAAAACCCTTTCTCATTCTTTCTTCAAGGTGAATTTTTGTTTACAGTTTGGTACTTACTTGGGTGAATATGTGATCTGCCAAGAACCTCTCCACCTCATACTCAACGTTCTTTTACTCACAAACTCTATGGTGGTAGAATCCTAGCAATTAGGTTTATCAAAAATTGCACCATGTTTTCTATAGTTCTTTCCAGGTTTCTTCTTCTTTATCATTTTCTTCAAGTAATTAATCATGGGTGTGCCATCAAATATTTTTGCATTTCCTCAAGAACGTGCATATTTACGAAAGAGAGGCTTTGGGTGTACTTCCACCATTTTATGAAGATACTGCTAGAGCTATGATTGTTATACATGTTGAGGATGCATCCAGAAGTCCTGATGAAGGGACTTAGAAAATGGTTTGATGAGATTTCACTTCTGAATCAAGTTCAAGAAAGCATTAACGCATTCTCATATTACCCTCAATTTCACTCATACTCTATTTTATTCACCCCTCTCATAAACGCACAACATTATTATAGTGTGTTTACACATCTTTGAAGCATCTCATTAGGATCAAGATTCTGATCTGTTCTCTCTCTGTTTCATCATCAATGGTTGGTTCGCTTCTGTCCATGATAGTTAAGCTCATATATAACTTCTGTCATGGATGATTAAGCATTGGATGGGTAGCTTCTGTCCATAGTGGTTAAGCAAAGATATAGCTTCTGCTACGGATGGTTAAGCATTTGATGATATAGCTTCTGCCGTGGGTGGTTAAGCGTTGTTATTACTTCAAATCAAGCTTCAAATCAATTACAAGCTGGGAGTTCAGAATATTCACTCTCCAACTTGAGGGGGCTATTGAAATATATTGTATCATGTAAATAATAGTGTATGTGAATATGTGAGATTGTATGATTGAGTTAGTTCTAACTCTAGTGATTAGCTTCTAAGAATAAAAGGGTTAGTTGGAGTTAGTTAGTTTTGTTATGATAATTAGTTTTCTATCTTTTATATAAATGATTCAATGTAATTTTGTATTCAATCCATTCAATATCCAATAAATAATATTTTCTCCTCTCATCTTTCTTGATTCATCAAGAAATATTTTTCATGCCTCCTACCATTTTAACAAATGACATGGTTTTTAACCAAGGAATTTTGATGTAATGGGGATAATAGAACTTACTTTTATAAGGTCATGGCATTGGTTCATTAGTGATGAGGAGTCGCATGTAGCTTTGTGTTGGAATTGAGAGCGCAAATCATATATGTTTATTTATCGGATAATAAGTGAAACAAGTATATGAGTTATAACATTTTATTGTCTCAAAAACTTTAAGATATGAAGTTTATAATGAGAGAGATTTCTTCACACAGTAACTCATATATTAATCTTTTCTGGTTAAGTGTGAGTTACTATCATTTAAATATTTAGTTATTCTTCCATTTCCACCCTTCTTCTCGTTATATTCATAACAATGGGTGTGCCTGTGGTCTCAAAAGAATAGTACTGTAATTAGTAATGGGTGGGTTAATCCCTCAAATCCCCACTATGCCCGCCCAATAAGAGTTCTTAGAATCTGGGGATAAAGGCGTGAAAAGAGAGAAAAAGTAGTATGGCTACACATATAATATATTACATTTGGAAAAAATTGTATTTATATTTTTTGGTGTTATTATTTATGATTAAATTTTAATTAAAATTGATTTTTATGCATTAACAAAATTATATTAGTTGTTTCTATATATATATATATATATATATATATATATTTATTTACACACAAGTCTTTTCGTGGAAAGATATGAAGATTGTGTATCAAATTGAATTAATCGATGAGCAAAACAGAATAACTAGGATGTTTGGCACAAAAATATATGTGCTGTATGCCATAGAAAACTAACAATATAATCCAAAGTATGGGGCCGCACTCTGATGGGAACTCTATAATTACTATTCTATTATAAATTTGATTAAGAAAACTAGAAATAACTATTTATTCTCAAATTTATAAAAAACGTCAATATTTCAAAAACACCCATATTAAAAATTATATAACTCCATTCATTTCTCTGTAATATAATTTCAAAATCATATTTTGATATGATGGAAGTAATAACTATAAAGTGAAAGTATTACGAATATATTTGTATAAATTATTTAATAATACCTACATATTATAAAATGACTTTATAATTAGTGATAAAAAACTTAAAATATGTCTTATAAATAAACATAGTGGGTATCATTTTAATATGGAAATGCTAATAAGTATCGAGTGTATTGTTTAAATATTTTATAAATAGGAATCTATATTGAAGCATGATATATTTAATATTTTGAACATTTTAAAGTTGTTGTTTTTAATGTAAACTTTCTTCTATTCTTGATGAATCCGAAATAATGTCCATAAAACAATTGTTTGTAGGACCTTTCAAGTTTTAGGGAAACTAATGAATTTATTTTGGAAGTTCCTTTTTATTTTCAAGTTGGTTCAGTAATATTTTTTTATTAGTTTCGTATGTTATCCTTTATTTTAAATTCGTCTTATAGTAAAACACTATTGAATTTTTAAGGTTGACGGTTTGATTCATAAGAGCGATACTATTAAATATTACAATACATGATATTAAAATTAGAGGAACAAAACAAATATACAGCTAAGTTGACAGTGGTAGAAGCTGGTTGATGAAATGATACTTTTTAATTGGATTGAAGCACAATAGAGTTAGTGGTTTTGGTTTGATGAGGCCAATAATGACAATAGAGTAGTAAGGGCAACAGTAGTGAAAGTAGAGACAATGGTGAACGGATGGTAGTAACTGAGATGTGGAGACAAAATAAAAACGATGACATGGTGGTTGTGTGGCGGCAACAACTACGGGAGCGGCAATGTTCAACAAAAGCACTTTTAGTTGCGAAATTGTAATTTTTAGGGTGAAGACTAAAAGTTTATATAAAATTTAAATGAGTTATATTATAATTCCATGGCATTTATACAAATTATAATTCCATTGTGGATAAACACCAAAACATGATACGTAATTCGTACAACCTAACCTAATTTTGGGATGGCAACAAGTGGAATCAGACATGAGCAGTGCTTTTCTATATAAATACTCCCATTATTTACAGGTAGTCACACGAGTAATGGGTATTTGCAGGTACTTTACAAGTTTTTAAGTTTCAATATATATTTATATATTTTATAATAATCAATACATATAAAATAATTATTACATGAATAATAAAATTGTAAACCTATTAAATTTATCATATATTTACATCACTAAAATTCATTATAAAATAATACAAAAATAAATAATATATAATTATATAATAGTAATAAAAATGTAATATATATAAATTATTTAATTAAAAAATAAATTTATAAATATATGGGTATATGAGACAAGTATTATGATACCCACTCCTATCCATAAACTATTTTTACGGATACTTGTTGCAAGTATTTTAACTAGTACCTACATGATTAGTATTTTTGTCATCCTACTCTAATTCCAACTTTCATTTTCTAAACATGGGAAGATGACAAAATTACGGTTCCTACCAATTCTAGAATTTGTAAACAGTTTTATTTCTGCTTTGTTTCGTGTATTATTTCCCAATTCTACAAAGTAAAGATTTGTGATTCAAAATCATGTCATATAACCATAAAAACAATTAAAAAATAGAAAAATAATAACTATTTAATTTTTTTAATTGATATAACATATTTTATAATTCAATTACAATTCATAAAATATATATATCCATTGCCTATCAGAACATAACATATTTGATATACCTATCACTATTACTATACTGCATTTATGACCTTCAGCATATTACTGATAATTGATCGTCATGTAAGGTAGCTTACAATTACAAAAAAAAAAAAATACAAAAATTCCTAATTAACTACTTTTATTTTAATAAAATTCATTGCAAGAAATTATAAACAAATTAAACTTGTTTTTCCCGTAATAATTTGATGAAAAGGAGTAAATTATTTTTTGTCAGCTTTTATAATTAGTTCAAGTACCATATCTAAGAATGTCTTAAAGAATGTCTTTCAATCTCTCTCTTTAATTTTCACAGGTCAGTGTCTTCCCCATTAAAACATATATGAAAACTAGACCCATTAAAATAAAATATTAACTTGAATATAAAAATTACCCTGACACCGGATCTGGCGGATCAGAAATAATGTTCTCGTTCCTCAAACTGTCGGTGCTCACAAAAAGTCTAAGTTTTTCAAATATAAAAATATATACTCAGATAAAATCCTAGAGGTGTTTTCATAATAAAAATATTATTTCATTGTTTATAAAATGATAAAAGTATCATATTATATAATATTTTCTTTTGTTTTTTCTAATACTTATTTCTCTAAGTAATGGAAAATATTCATATTACATTCAAATCATAAGTTATGAATAAAAGAAATTGAGTCACATTCGATCAAAATAAAAAGAAGCTACAAAAAAAGTTCTACTTTTAATTATTTCATATAGAAAATGGACAAATCAATGAATTAAAACTGATCAAAATCCAAAGAAGGTACTTGCATCAAAGTTTTCTCACCTCCATTATGATCAACACTGTACCCACCAGACCCCACTTGAGAAGACTCAGCTAATTGGCATTGATTTTGATTTTGATTTTGATCTGGTGTAGTCACACTCACCCCCACAGGATTATTTGCTTGTGGACTCAACTGATTTTCTAGCTTTTCAGATTGTAGAACAAGCTTGCCTTGATTATATAGATTACTCAATTGATGGAAGTAAGGACAAGTTCTTGAATCAACTGATCTTTTCTTATTAAAATCTTTTGTTTTTCTGAAGTACTTGTTTATGTTCTCCCACTTCTCTTTGCATCTTTTTGCACTTCTCTCATATCCCAACTCCAACATCCCTTGTGAGATTCTCTCCCACAGTGGTGCTTTGTTTCCTTCCTTCTCTTCATTGTTGTTGTTATTGTTTACACTACTGCACCTGAGATTTATCAGTGCCAACACTTCATCTTTTGGCCATCTTCTCCCAACACCATCTTTCTCAACTTTAACATTTGAGGAAGCTTTATTTGAAACTGAATTTGTATTATTGTGCTTATTGAGATAAGAAGAACTAGGGTTCTGAAGAATTGGAGGTGAAGTAGTAGAAGAAGCATTTTGTAATAATGATTCTTGGCAAGGAATAGAGCTAGGGTTTTCAGCTTCTGAAGTAACATTATTTAGATGATTGAGAACCATATTAGAAGGATTAGGGTTTTGTGATGGTTGGGAGGGAGTAGTGCAAGTATTTGGGTTTGAAACATTTGTTACCTTGTTTTGGCATGAACTAGGAGAAGAAGAAGTGCTTGCTGAGAACTTGTTCAAGAATTCAATTATGTTCGCATGTCTATCACCAGCAATAGCTTGTTCCTGTGCCATAATCTCAAGCTCTTGGTTCATCCTATCCATCTCTTGCTTCTTCCAAGCTTCTTCCCTTGCAAACTTTTCTTCATCTCTCTTCATCATATCTTCGATCAACTTGTTGTGCATCTCTTCTTGTTGTTCCATCATCTTGTGCACAATACTCTCACAAAAACCCTTAAACATCTCAAACCTGTTTAGCCTCTTCCTCTTATGCCTCATGTCCTCCATTGTTTTTTCCACAACCACCTCTTCTTCATTATCATCTTGTTCCTTTTGTTTTGTTGAACCCTCTTCTAGGTCCATGATCTTGTTTTGTTCCTCTTCTATGGTTGTTGGCTTTTCAGTCTCGTCAACTTGATGATTATCACCTTGATTATAAAACTCTTCAAACTCACTAAGAAACCTATAATTATTATTATTGTTCTTGATGTAGTTAATGTTGTTAAAATATCTGCTTTCTTCTTCAAACTTCTCCTTGCAAATCTCTGCACTCCTCTTATATCCAAGCTCTGCTAGCTTTCTGTGCCCATCATAAATAGACATATAATATTAAATCCAAATTAAATAACACCAAACAATAGAAGCATTCATTCTTGTTTAATTATTTAGCCTGTATCAATGTCTTCATTTCAACACGTAATAATAATAGACAAAATAATGTTGCTTTAATTTTCCTTCCCTACTCAGTTCTCAGCAATCTGCTATCCCTAAGCATATTCTGTAACAATAAAAAAATTAAATATTTATTATTTTTTTATTTTTATTTCATTTTGATTAGTCTATCATAGGCTATAGAAGATATTTTGGGACTTAAAATCTTTCTTGATGTTATTAATGACTCAGCCCTGTTTTTTTCTCTCTCTCGTGTGTGTTATGTGTGTCTCACGGTGTGTCAGTGTGACCTAAAGTATAAGGGCACGTGTGAGTTTGTCTACCACATGGAGGTAGCAGCATCATATGATGCAATGCAACCATTTAATCAAATTTTAAGACCATAGCTCATTAGTTTTACTTATATGATTTTTAGATGTTGCATCAAATTTAATAACCAACATGTGTTTGTTTAATTTGATCCATTAACTGAAAACAAGTTATTAGCAACAATAAAATGAGATGATGAAGTAATTAATTAATAATAAAATATGTACCTTGAGACATGCTCCCAAGTGAGTTCTGGGAACCAACTCTCCATGCTAGATCTGATCTTCAAAAGTGCAAGCACTTCATCATTTGTCCAAGGATCAATACTTTGATCTCTTCGATCAATTTCAAAGTTCATTGGCACAGTACTAAGTTCCTTCTCAGCTTCATGCTCTTTGTGGGTAGAAGGTTGTTGGTGTTGGTGGTGTAATTGTTGCAAGGGATTGGGTTGGAGTTGAAGTGGCAATTGATGATGAGGAGAAGAGTTATAAGGATCAAAAGAAGGAAAAATATTGGTTGGTGCAGAAGCAGAAGAAGCATGAAGAGGGAAAGGCAAATGAAGAGGAAGTGAAGTCATTGGTGTTATGAATTGGTGGAGCTGGTCTGGTACTCCATTAAACATGTTTGTGTTTTGTGTTTTGTGTGTAAGAGAGTTTCTCTCCTTCTTTACCTCTCTTATTTTCTGTGCTCACTGTTAAATCAGCAAAATGCTACAAGCAAGTGAAGCAACTTTACAAAACACCAACCCTCTCTCTCTCTTTCTCTCTTTCTATCTTTCTGTCTTTCTCTCTCACTTTTATCAAAGAATTTGTCCTTGCATGCAAGGGAAAAGATAGCCCACCACCACACCCTTTTAGAAGAAAGTGAATTCACCACCCCAAACCAAATTACATATATAATATATAATAATACTCTATATAAAAGTTTTGATTTTGCTTTAACAAGTCAATCGATCCACATTACAATTGATCGTAGTAATCATATCACATCGCAATGATATTAAATTATAATAATGTTGTTGCAATAGGCTGCTACACAACCATATCGGATCACATTTAGGTTGTATGAGGCCGCAATGCAACTGCACCAAGCCGCATCAGAACACACCGATTTTAAAAATATCTTTTTACCCAACAAAATAATTCTGACCATAATAGCCGCAATTTGCATTGCAACGACTACAATAACTACAATCCTAGTAACCATAACCGCAACGACAATTTAAAATATGATCCCTTACAATACTTTTGATGAAGAAAATTTAGGTAACATGTCTCAAAAGTATGTTATATGTTATGTACATATCATATATAAAAGATTAAGTTAAGTGAGTGAGTATAAGAATAAAAATTGAAACGATTGTATATGTTACATGTTACTGGTTTGTAGTTAATGAAGAAATGAATGCAGTTGCTTCAATTGGAGGGAAAGAAGAAAGTGAAAAGGAAGGAGCTGGTTAGATTATATCATATATGATTGAGGATTTGAAGTAGACGCGCGCGTGAGATAATTGTGATAATGAAGACACTGCTATATAAGATGGAAAATGATACTAGAAAACAAAAAAGATAAAAAAGAAATAAAAAAATTATGGTTGTCACTGGGCCATTCGAATCCTATGCAGTAGCTGATGTTCATGATGGTGTAATTAACGGCATCCGGGGATGGCAGGACACGTGAAAACATGCAGAGTCTGGGACCAATTATTTAAGGATAGGAATCTTCACATGGTATAGAGGAATGAACAAAAATATGTTGTCTCAAATTATATTTAGTAAGTTCTTTCGAGCCAATGAAAACATGATATTATTAATTAAAAAATTAACACATCCATTATTATTTATGTTTCTAGTTCATTATTATTGGTCCGAGATAAGATCCGAAACATCATATTTATGTTCCAAAAGAATACAGTCTTATGGTACAGCTTCATTATAGAGCCACTTCCCTTTCTTTCTTTCATTCTTAGATGAGAGGGGAATGGCCTCTACTTTTAATTTCTAGTATGGTTAAGAATAGCTAGCAAGAAATATTTATATTTCAATTTAATGATAATGCATGTGTTGGTCCTACTATATTATAACTTGTATAGTGTGGATCTAAGAAAACCAACAATAAGAATATTTCCCTAGCCTTCAAGGATTTTACTTTCCACTTTCTGAAAATTTGCATTTTTTAAGAGTATGTTTATGATCTCATCATCAGCTAGCATGTACAATTATTCACTTCCTCATTTGGTTTGGTTCTTTTCATTAAGTTTTGGATCAAGCTATAAATATACTAATTAAAGGTAGTTTGGTATAGGAATGAAAATAAAGGAAAGATAAATGAGACACTTATAATGTTAGAAAAAAGGTTTGGTAGGAAGAAAACAATAAATATAATGCACAATATCTAAAGCTTGTAGGAATACTAGGTACTACGTTTGATTCTCCCCTACCAAACTCTTTGGTAGATTGGTTGCAACATAGATACTATTAAATCTCTTTCAATAAAAATGGACAAGCATATCAACAATGTTTAGTTTATGGACTAATAGTCTTAGTGATATAAGGCTCTGCTAGATTCTCAATCGGGATGATCAAAATGTTAAGTTCGATTCCTGAGAGCGACACTTGTTGGGATGGACAATCATATATCCTGAAAGAGATTAATTCCTTACAAAGAGTGGAGAAATATTATTAGTAGTACCCAAAAAAAATTAGAAAAAAATGATTTAGAATTATGTTCATTGTATGCATATGATTCTATTTATAGACCAACTTCTGGTGCTTTTTGGTTAAAAAAACAATCTTTCAAAGGATTCAACAATAACCAAATTTGTTGCTTTAAATAAAAATAACGATTGCCTACTAGCAGATAATAACTTTAGCATATTGACCAAAAGGTGTGTCTCTTATATGAAATAGTTTCGACTTTAAATTCGCTTAATGACACTTTTCATTTTAATTTCTCTAAACCGTAAAATGATTACAAAACATAAAACAATTACTTATAAAGGAGTCAAACTCGAACAAGGA
Source organism: Lupinus angustifolius (assembly GCF_001865875.1). Lineage (NCBI taxonomy): Eukaryota > Viridiplantae > Streptophyta > Magnoliopsida > Fabales > Fabaceae > Lupinus > Lupinus angustifolius. Next base: position 7,508,182 of record NC_032012.1, read on the forward strand.
AGCTAACGAATAAGGTCGGAAGCGCTACGTCATGCTACTATGTTATGTTTATCGAGCACTATTGTTTACCTTTAACCAATTCGTAATTTTGAAAATTTTCACAACCCTACCATTTTCATGATAAATCGAAATATCATTATTCTAGAAATCGCATGTTTTGAAACAAATGTATCTTGTGGATTTGAACATTTGTTTAGTAAGTTATGGTAATCACTTAGCTCACAATAAATTGATAGACAAGTTTCGAACCAAAAGTTCATTAAAACAAGTGTGCATGACTTACATATGAAATTCCAATATCATTGAACAATGTAATAGTATAACACATTTAGTAAGGCCGTATGTCATATATCCTCCTTTCATGAGAGTTTACAAGCAGTCCCACTTCACTTTCATATAAGTGCACTTTACAAAAACTACCCCATAAAAGTTGGGCATTAACATATATTTGTTATAGGCCCATTAGTATATATTTTGAGGATTATGGTTTCTCTTAAAAATTAAAATATGTATCATAAAGGTATGGATGGATTTAACTTCACATCCCTTATTGATTGTTGATCCTTGCCAGCACTGACACTGCCCTACACAGCTACACGTTGGAGTTTGGCTCACAAGCATCCATGGTGTGAACTATGAGAGTGTTAAACTGTTAATGCTAATATGGCTTGAGAGGGAATTAGTTGAATTTCTTTATTTCGTCACTTCCATTTTTGCCACCAAGTTAACACAAAGCAATCTTGCCATTTAGAACTCCCAGGAGAGCCCAAAACCTGAGAAAGATTGTCCTTGATCTAAGTCATGAATGAGATTTAAGAGCCCATATATCAAATCCACAATTCCTATATCAAATCCATATTTCATTGCTCAAGTGTACCTACTTTAACATATTTCATTCTGACTGTGATGGGTTATTAAATGGAGTCGTCATGGATCAAAGATAATCATTTGAGTAGTTTAACGAACTTCTTTAAATAAACATGTTTGGAAGTAAGTCTTATGTTACATGTCTCATTCTCTTAGAACTATTTTAAATATATGTACTCATCTTATATCTAATTGGTTTTTAGATGAAACTTTGGAAGTGATTGAGTGTGTGATTTTTTTCTCCAAAAAATACATTTATAACCTTATTTACATACATGCATATAGACAAAATTACAAATGTATTTGGATGTACACCGTGATTGAATTTTTCTTACAAAGCAATAATTGTACCCCTCTGATTCTGTTACACTTTCAATGACAGTTTTCACTCAACAACTTTTTTGCTACTGCATAAAAAGTTCTTAATACATTCCTTTTCAACCATAAATGGCTCTCCAATATGACATAGTAGTTTCAAATATATGCTATCTAAATAATTTGTTCCAAAATGAGCAGATCTGATCCATTTTTCATCAGCATAAGCAAAAAAAATCTACAAGCTTATGTTTTTGTTATATAGAAAAAAAATCTAAATTTTTGTCTAGCTAGCCTCATTAAGGCCAATATTTGCATAGCATGAGGGATGAAAATCATTTTCATAACACAAAGGCTAAATATTCTTAGCTCCTTATAGATATCAACACAAAAGGGCAATATCAATGAATTTATATCTTTACTTGAAATGTTGAAGAGGTGTCCTAATAACATTTGTTAAGAAATTTAAAATAGAACTAAGGTGTACATTGCTAGTTTCAGATTAGGCTCCTCATAGATATGTTTTTGAGACACCTTAGCAAAACAATAATCTATTTTACCTTCCTTTTGTAACCAACAAAAACATCAATTTTGCAAACAACAAGATCACCAACAAAATCAAAGAATATATAACCTACACTAGGGAATGTTGTACATTTCAACAATGGTTACATAGTTATGTGCAATGCTTCTTTGTCAAGCTTTGAAATTTTGAATAGACTTCAGACTACCAACAGGTTTAGTAGTGTAAGGTATTAGTCTAGTGGTGTAAGGCTTTACTGGAACCCCAGATAGACTGAAAGGTCAAGAATTTAATTTCTAAAAATGTACTCGTGTAGATATATTCAACATGGAATGTAACTACTTTCACCTGCAAATATAAGTGTCTTGCATTGTAGGTTCATCAGACCCTTAGTAAGATCATGCCATCTGCAAGCATTTAAACATTTAGTCAATAAATTAAACCATGAGAATAATGTCATACTTTGCTAAGTGTCGCAACCCGATTTTCGGTTGGAAGACCGGCTCTGCGACTTAGAGGCGAACTCGATTTTACCTCACTCAATTGATTTGGAGTTGCCACTACATTTTTTGCGTTAAAACGTAGAAAACTCTTAGTTTATGCCCAATTTGGATAAAAAGTGGTCTTTGAATAGAGATTCTGAAATTCGGGAGTCGATTACGGATCAGGGAAGGTATTAGCACCCTCACTAATCACACATATTTTTATACCCTTAAAAATTATTCATTTAAAATTCAATTAGTAAAACAAAATATTTTTATTTTTATATTTGCATCTGACAATAGATTATCTTGCTCCTACGTATCTCCGGGTGCAATAGGGAAATCAAGACTACATAGTCCTAGTTCAAAATTTGGTTGTTTAGTTTGGTTGATTATTGATTTGAAAATGTCGATTTGGTATTGATAGATTTGGTGGAGTTGATTTTGATGGGTTTTAAAAGATTTAGTATATGATTGTTTTAATTCAATGGATCTAATAGTTTAGAGATGGTATTGGTCGTAGACCTTCTTCCCATTTTCAAGAAAGTTAGAGACAACTCGAACCATAACCTTACTATAAAAATTCTAGGTAAAATAGGTTTTGATTATATTTTTATATGGAATTAATAGCTTAGAGACAACATTGGTCGTAGACCTCCTTCCCATTTTCAGAGAAGTTAGAGACGACTCAAACCGTGACCTCACTATAAAAATTCCACAATTGATTAATAAGATAATGTTTCATCATTTTTTGTAATTATGAAATTAAGTAATATAATAGTTTCAGAATTATTTATATATATAGAATTAATAGCTTAGAGATGATATTGGTCGTAGACCTTCTTCCCATTTTCAGATTCTTCCCATTTTCAGAGAAGTTAGAGACGACTCGAACCATGACCTTACTATAAAAATTCCACTATTAATTTATTATAACACTTGCTTATGTGATTTAGTCTTTATCCTATCAAAGTATAATGTACTACAATGTTATTGTACGGTTATCAACTAAAAAAACATTTTAACTATATAAAATAAAATCTTTTAATTGTTAATTACTTAAATAGGATAGAAAACGTTTTAATTTATTAGCTTTTTTATGAATGGAAATGAGCAGGTTGAAAATTACAATGACAAGAGAGTTTAGGTTTTACCTTTGTAGCAAGATTTGGATAGTCTACATGGAGGGCATGACGACAATATGGAAGTGATAAAGAAAATGCTCCATTAGATGATTATGTGATATAACGCCCCAATTGTCAATGAAGATTCATGGATTAGCAATGCACATGAGAAGCATGATACAAGATTGTATGAAGCCACACATCCATTGGAAATTGACATTAACTGTCTTTTTAATTTCATGTCCCGGACAGACATCAAATGAGTGTCATGGATTTGCACTACCATCCTCATTTGGTTGCATAAGCTCAATTTCTCTCTTATAAAATAGATCGCCCCACCAATCTTTATGGCAATGTCATAAAAACACTTCTCAGCACGTGAAGAACCATAATAGATATATATTTTATCATAATAAGTAGTCGAATACACATGTAACCCCAATTTGAAGTAGAGAATCTAAAAGAATATCATTAATTTACACTATGTCATGTACACATAAATTCCTTTGTATTCACCATCACACTATACCAAAAGCACTCAGAACTATGCACCCTTAGGATAGATTTGAAACCCAATTTTGGACTAAGAGGCATGGAAAAAGAAGTGTTGAAGATTTTTTGTTAAAGAATATTATGTTGGAGTTGTTGGTGAAGAAGAAGTTGTTGAGGATGGAGAATGTGTCACTCACGCTGGGCCCTAACCAAATAGAAGGAAGGTGACTACTGAATATAACATGGGAGATAGAGGGGACATGAGGTAGTGAGACTCTAATATAGGGAATTATTTGAAGTGCTAAAATTTATCCTCTTTATTGGTGGGGGTTGTTAGAAATTTGTGTTATGTTAATGGCTTGGAAGGATGTTGAAATTGTGGCATGGACATGTAAGCTTAACAGGTTCTACACATAGAGAGGTGATGAGAAGAGATTTTGAAATTGGGTGAAAAATAACCATTCTCAATCTTTTAACCCATAACCTATCTTGCCCTTTTAAAATGAATCCTTCAATTCTAGACCCTCTTCCTTTTTTATAAGGAAGACACGTTAAAAAATGAAGAATGAGAAGAAGATATGGCAAAGTAGAATGGAAGCTGGATGAATTTGTGAGGTTATTACCATAGTAAAAATGGAGCAATTAGTGGTGGACGAAAGCTCATACAAAGCATCGCCCTCAAATGGTTCTCTCACTTTTTGTTTTAAGTTGCTGTCATCAAGTAAATAATAATCACCATTCAACTGTAGTTAATTATTTTCATGACTGTTGAGATGCATATCTATATAAAGATAGAAACATGCGACTACATTTTTTTGCCATCTCAGTCTATTCTTCTCATTCACTACACATAATATCTCAGGCACACACTCCCTTTATTTTTCATTAGTAATAGTAACCATTCAGGAGGGAATAGGAAAATTCTCCTCTATTTTTTTGTAACGGTGTAGGGAGTCATAATTTCTTTTGTCCACTCATCCCTCCCTTATTCTATACGTTATATCTCATTCATTCCCTTTTTTTATCTCATCTCTCACCTTTTATAATATATTCTTCTTTTAAGTTACTTTTGTTTTAACCCCTTTGCCTTTTTTGCTTCTTTTCTTTATTCTCATGTGTTCATTCCCTTTTTAATTTCTTTGGCAAGCAATAAAACATAAATTCTTACAAAAGTAAAGTAAAGAGAAGTTCAATTTGATGTTGATTGAGATGAAACCTACATTGCATCAAAAAATTTGTAATTATTGGTTAAGAACCAAACATAGGAAGATGATCAAAATGGTTTAGAGACAAATAAAAAAAAAATATAATTTTTTCTTTTCAACTTTCTTTTCAACTTAGAAATAGACTGGATAAAATGAGGTGTTCAACTTAGGATTTATATTTCTAGCATTTTATTGAAACCATCCTATGTGGATGATATATCCATTTACAAGTAGGCAATCTTTTTTATCTTGTTTTGTTTCACATGCCACATTAGTCCACCCAAAATCCAACAAAGTCATAGCTACAGCTAGAATTTGGTTTACCCACAAAATCAACTTTTTCAAATAGTGACTTATTACAGTGCAAATTCCTATTGTAGAAAATAACTTTCAAATATCTGGCTTTCATTTCAGAGTCACAAACAATATATGTAAGTTGCCCTTGAATAATCTCAAGAATATTTTTAACTACCATAATTAACTACTTGAGAAAATTTGTATGCCCTGTCCGCAAATAATAGGAACAAGCTTGCAAATATTGTTTGTTTTGTCATCTATAATTGTATGAGCAGCTTCTAATTGTAGGGTAATTGTGTCCAATCTGTTGTAACATAATGATATAGATACATTGTTTTTCCATTTTTGTTTGTTTGTCAGTTACATGCAAATGAATAATAGGGAAAATGACGAGAGTAAATTAAAGTTAGAATATTAATTCAATTGATAGGATTGAGGATTTTGATGTAATATGATAAAAACGACCAACTTAATATTATGGGGTGTATTAATGTTTTTGATTAAGCACAAGTGCACAACTTGAGAGGGTCCATAACACTTGTAACATAACGAATCATAATACCCTTATATAACACTATAGTGATGGAGTCATGCAAAAAAAAAGGCTTTTCAAATTCTCTATTCAGTTCTTCTTTTCAAGCAATAGGATCACCGAAAAATTAGTTATTGAATATCACATATAAAATATGAATTTCAGGAATTAATCTTGGTGTTTTTGTATTATGTAATAGCGAATTTGTAATACCTAGATGAGTTACAAATGATTAGAAAGCAGCACGAAATAAACAGTGGGTAAGGGACGCGAGGTTAGTCCCACATTGGAAATATCATACAAATGAAAAGTCTTTATATCCGCTTCGTGTGTGACATTTGTCACGACCTTACTTGAACAGGATCTGTTCTATAGGCTCGTACCATTGTGTCCTTGAGTTCTAAGGAGACAAGAACCGAAGTCTGGTTGATGAATCATGACCGTGTGATCAGAGCGTGATTAATGGCTATGATGATTTCTCTTGGAGATGTTATCTGTGGCAGTGGAGGATCGTTCTCAACTGGAGTCTTCTCTGGTTGGGTTGGTCACACGGTTGTCTGACAGACTTCAACTTTTTTCATCTCTTTGTTGCTCTATGCATGGAAATGGAGTTAATTATTCTTCTGTAGATTAATAGTTTTCACTTTTCATTACTAATTTTTCAACTTATGTGTTTCAATTTTGAATTACAACAACCGACATCATGAATCAAACGATGTTATTGACTGGGTTTCCTTTCTGTAATAGGGGTAGCAACCTGATTCTGAGAAACTCAGTGGTTACTGGTTAGAGATAGTGGAGGTAAATAATAATGTGGTGTCACAGAAAAAATGGCCTGGTTATGACTGAACTTTATGAGTTCTCTTAAGAGTTTTGGTGAATTGAGTTTTAGAGGGGAGGAAGGATAAGAGAAGACTTCAAAGGCATTAAATACATCATGGGATTACTATCGAGCTTTAATTTTCTCTCCAAAACTTAACTCGTAAACTGGTCTTGGTATAGCGGAAAAGTTCCTAAATCCTATTTCCTTTCCACCAAATAGAAAACTATTTGATCTTGCAAACTAGTATATCCTAAATCCTGCAATCCTGTCTTGTTATAGGGCAAAAGTTCTTTTGATTCTTCATATTTTGTACTGATATACACTTGTAATTTCTCCCAACTAGAGAACCAGTAATGAAAACTCAGTTTGGAAAATAAGGAAATACTCCTAATATAATTATATTTTTGCGCCTAGAGGAAAAATAAGCCAAATATACAGATATATTTATAGGTGTCAATTGCAGCTACATAATTTAAGAAGCATTGGTTCTTTCATGAAATACATGTTAATCTACATAGTGATGTTGGTCATCAACTACCAAATGAAAGAGTGACATATAAAGGCAAAACTTCATGACATTCTGCCACCAAGGTTTTCAAACTTAAAGGTGAAAATCTGCAAAATTGCTTCAAGTGCAGAAACATTCCAGCTCTCAACATGCCTAACAATCTGTTAAATAAATAGTTGCAATCACTAGTTAGTATGGATCTCAAATCACACCAATAAGTGCACATATATGATGCAGAATGAAAAGGGTGCATTTTGATTCTGACTTTGAAGTCTTCATCTAATTCATATAATGTTCTTCCATCAATGGAAATCAGAGGTCTCCAAGGAAGCTTTAAGTTGGTCCTGCATATCAACCGAAAAAATATCCGCGAAGAAATTCAGACTTCATTGGGAATAATACTTGGACTTGGAGGCAGACATGTAACCAAAAATATCTACTTAACACTGTTTTCTTATTATAAATACTGCAATAGTGCAGCAACTCCTAAGGAATCCTTAGTAAAAAGCTACTTTTCTGTTTTAAAGGGAAAATAATGACAAAGATATAACTTTTATATATACTCAGAAGCATTACATTCACTGCATTCTTTCAGCAATAGAACTACACCATATTGCATTTACGAGCATTTTATCATTCTTTGAACAATGTGACAAACTGGCAACTGCTATGAGATGCATATATGGGGAAAATCCGCATGTCGATATCTTAAAATACAGCGCAAAATGAATTGAATAGAAAGTGAAGCATGGAGAACCTTAGTTTCCATGTAGCCAGCACAAAATTTGTGTCAGAATCAACATCCTGCATTACAAATTTATATAATGAGTGAAGCATGAAGCTTGCATTTTTTAAGGAAACGGTATTGTTCAAGAGGCTAATGCCCTTTCAGTTGTAGCTAGATCTAGATACTAATCAAAATAATTTATATAGGCAATGCATAAGAAGAATGATAAAACTAACAACTATATGCATCTTAAAAGTCCAATGTGGTTATTGTTTATATTCAGAGTTCTGTGATTAATCAGCTATAATATCAGGACTTTCAGTTTACAAAGCAAGATAGGCTAGAAACTACACTATAAAATAGAAAGATGAACCCACATAATCAAATGGGGATGTAATGTGTGTGTGTGTATATATATATATATATATACTGTCACAGTCCAAGCCCTGCACCAAAAGGGAATAAATTGGGTCAAAGTATCTAGATTCTAGACCATAGGTGTAGCTTCAAAATTAGAACATTTGCAATGAGCATAAACCTTCACAGGTAAGTGGAACTGAATCAAAATTTCAATAATAAAGGTTCATTGTATTTAAAGTTTTAGACTTTTCAATGTGAATCTTCTTTGACTTTCTTTATGTAATATCCAAACAGGTCTAATGAGTAAATGGTTTTACTGTTTTAATGACAAAGTCCAAAAGAGTGCATCTTCCCTTTTCCACAAAAGAACACCCTTGGACAAGAATTCCACCAATATTGGATTCACACCAGTTAGTCTCATGTAAGTACTACTACTACATACTTTTACAACTAGTATACAATACCTACCTTCTCGATCTTTTGTAGTTTAATAGACGCGCAATCGAAGAAGGGAACAAGCAATTTCAAGTTGCGTGCATATAACTCCCGACCTGTATGGCCATGAATCATAGCTTCAGTTGATTGACCCCTTTTCGCACTGATCAGTTAGCTTTTGCAAGCCTTAAAGATTTGAAACCAGAAGATAGAGTTTTTGTGTGTGACAGCAATGTGTAACTTAAACTACTAATCAAGCTGCTGATGAAAACAACAGAAGAGATAGGAAACTAAGCACAATACAAATTAGAAAGAGTAGCGTAATAGTAGTTATTGGTAAAAACTGTAACTCTTACCACGAAATTTAATAGTTGGATCTTCAAAGATACAGTCTTCGGTATAGATCGAAGAAGTGAAGTTCCCTAATCGTCAAACATAAGTGAGAAATGCATTCTTTAGTTTTAATTTTTAACTTTCAACTTAAGCTTTATATGTTACATTGTTGATATTCAATCATGCATGCTAAAATAAGTGATAGATAACACATCATACCAGAAATGAAGGAAAGCTGATATCATAATAATAGTAATAATAGAAACATGAAATAAAAAATAATGGCTGCAAAACTTTCAAAAGGATAGTGAATCAGGTAGTAAGAGTGGTACTATCATAAAAAGTAAAAATATCGGATTTTCTTGATAATAATAAGAAGTACTATCATAAAAGTAGTCACATGTGCAGTGATGTACAATTGAATTACAAGGGGAAACAAATCTACACAGAACATCAAATTAAACTAGAAAAGGGATGAAAGGGGGTACCTGTAACAAAATAAGCCTTGCCATAATCAGACTCAATGATCACTACAACATCATCAACACTTGAAACTGAGAATTCATCTTTTTGTTTCTCAATATCTCGACTCAAATCGCTGCGCATTAATAAGTAGGATTAAATATTAAACACATAAAGAATATTGTGGATTTCATTGGCATAGATAGACAATAGTCCACCTTGTTTGAAGGGAAGGAGAGAAAAGCCTCAAGAGTTCTGTCACTCCACTAACTACTACTTTCAATATCTGAGGAGTTTTTGTTGTTTCTCTTTTAAAGCTTGCATTAATCATCTTTCTGCTATTGAGAATGTGAGTGTTACTGTTTGAGCACAAGTGATAACTACATAACTGCAACTGCAAAGTAATAATCTTAATCTGAGAGGCTATGTATATTATTGTTACTATCATCAAGGGAACTTTGAAAATATAAATTCAGCTATGTATATTAGTGTACCTGTAAGTTTAAGGACAGTGGAGGAGGTGTTCCACTTAACCAGCACCATGTTCTTGTTGCCATTTTGGTGTCATAAGATTTTGGTTCAGAATTGTTTTGTGGTGTATGAGAGAGCACCTTTATAGGCCCATTAGGACAACAAAGGCAATGTAATCCATTCGACCATTCCATTTGGTCAAAAACTAAACTTTGGTTAGGACTTTAGAGCCTCATAAAAAAGAATGTCACTTTCATAAGCTGAATTGTTTCTAAAGTGAGTAATTAAGAATGCTACTTTGGAGCACCAAGCGTTGTGTTGTAAATGATTCAAACATTTTCGGCTTGGATTAACACACTGATTTACATCAATTAATTATATATTAAATTTAAATTTGTTGTCCATCTCATTTAGATATCATTATAATTGGTGTAGACTATTTTGACGATCTTATACAACAATGAAACATTCATGATTTACTTTTCTAAGGTTGATGATTTGCACCATTTCAAACACACAAATAATGACAACTAATCATGTTTACTTGAAGGATCACACACCAACTAAATTATTTCATATGTCTCTTGTCCAGTGATAGGTCCTTGGAGATTTTAATTCAAAATTGCAGCCCTAAAGAAAAAATAGTAATAAAAGTTTTGGGCTAAGAATATCACACGCTGGATAGGAATCACAATTTATAGGATACCAGATTTCAAAACTATAAACTGCAATGCTTGCTCCGAGACTAAAAGTTCTGTACTTTTTTATCATTTTTGGATTGAATATACATTATAAAATGTTACATGTATACGGAACAAACTACAAGCTAATGTAGCTACTTAATCTTCAAAATTATATCATACTAGACTTAATTCATCATTAGTATTTGAAAATTTAAGGTTATCTTTAAACTCAGCATCAAGCTCCTTCCGCAATGCCACGAGCTCTTCCCCCACATCACATATATAGGCCGATGCTTGCCTGCCGGACAAGGTTGCACCTTCCATGCTGTCTATGTAGTCCTGAACAAATTAATTTCATAAAAGACAGCAATATCAGTGAAACTTAGATATCACAACTGCTATGAAACTAGAAAAATCATACTCCATTTGCGAGACTGCACGGCAAAAAAGATTTAACAGCTCATTAAAATAGTGGCATCGGCTGAAAATGTTAAAACTGTTTGGTAAATTTGAGTAATCTGAATCCCATACAGTAAGGAAGTGAATGACTAGGCTAGTTTGATTAAGATGTGGACAAGCCTAGTAACAATTTACATAACAATCCAATGTATATTTTCAATCTAGTAAAAAACGGGTGCATGTCATATACATCATTTTCCATCTAACATTTTAGACCCATTAGGAAATTTTGCACTCCTGAATCCTGATACTAAAATAAATGACAATAAAAAGGTGGTATTTCACTGTAGATTTTGGAACAACTCAACAATGGATCCCATTGAATCAAGTATAGCAGAAAGTGGGGGGTTTATTGTTTGAGTCAAAGGAGAAACTTCACTTTCTAAACTCTATTTCATTGGTCATACTTGAAGCCCAGGAGGCAAGAACCTATATAGAGGTCTGAAGATTAAACTGACTACACCATAGGGTCTCGTGCATTTCCGCTAAAATAATTCTTGAGTCCATGAATTTTTTAGGGTTACATCTTATATGCATAAGACAAGCACAAGTATAATGTTAGTTAAGAAGGTGTGAGGTATTTGAACTTACTTGCTTTGTGTAAGAGCCAGAAAGAAAGAAATTTTTCACTGGTGTCTTTTGATCAGGCCTAAATGGATCTTTACCAGGTCCCTCGCGGTACAAAGATTGTCCAATTTTAACAACAGATGACCAAGTCACTTCCAAACCTTGAGCTGATGGGAATAGTGATAAAACCTGATAAAAAATTTAAATCAATGTAATGAGAAGATATATCATTGAATAAGGACACTGAAAATAGACTGGAAACAGGAATTTCTGGTGTAATTTATGACAGAAAATAGTAAAAAGAGTAAATGCTACACTCAGAACAATCCCAATGACCATTAAATACGCATCAAATGAACAAGTACCAATTCAATTACTAACTGCATTGTGAGACAGGCTGATCCCATATATTTCAGTGAAAATGTTTACCACCCACTCATCATTGATATATCATATAATATTGCATGCTGATATAGTAAAACTACTCAACACGCACTAACTACCAAAAGCGTGTGAATTAGCTCCTTGTTTAGACACACTTCCTATGTCATCGCTAAGTCAACTATGAAAGAATATATAACAAACAGAATGAGAAAAGCTACTATTTTTAACCCACCTGTTTTGCTACCCTTGCAACAATTTCATCATTTGGTAAGGGCATGTATGGATCACCTGGTGTCAGAACACATCTGAAAGATGAAATAATATTATGCACTTTGAAGGTCAAGATAAAATCAAATATACTATGAATGTTGCTGACAAAAGTTTAATGCCATGAGAAGGATGAACCAGTAAACCTGATGCATTTAGCAATATCAGATACAAGTTGCATGATAGATTGATTATGCAGATTCATCCCTTGCATAACATACTTAGGCACACTAGATTTTATGTAAAAACAAATCATGAATGAAAGGGAAAATTTGTGTTTATATGCACGCATGCACTTACTGGAGCAATGATCCTTGTCCCTCAATGTAATAATCTTCAGGAGATGTGAGTGCAAGGTCTGCAAAGCAAGAAAAATCTGCATCAGGGGTATAGAGAAGGTTGTCTAACCCAATAGCTTTCCCCAGTTGCCTGCCATCCAGAAAGTTTTCATAACGAAGTTCAGCAATAACGATTGAAGATAGTATATAATTCCACATTCTTAAAACAAAAGTATTTAACACTATGGTTTCTATATGACCCTAAAATTTAGATAATTACCTTGACACTTCTAGATCCTGCAACTCTGTAACCCAACCATTGTATCTGAGTTGCACTGTAACAACAGGAACTCCAACTAGTTCATATATGTTATCGAAAAACTGATGTTTCCTCCACTCTGATGGAAGTAATCTTTTGATTCCAGGGACATCACAGGCTGAAATCAAGTGAAAGACAGTTTAAGGCATGAGAAATTTTTCCAAAACATGGGAATCACAATACAAACAAACGGTGAGGAAACCACTAACCAGCAACATAAGCATCAGCTTTCACAACTTTCTTATCAGTAGCCTGAGAAAATAAAAATTAATATGTTGTTAACTACAAACTCACCTAAATTATAACCAAGCATGTAAAGATTTCAGAAAATAACACATAAAGCATATCACCTTTGACATGGAAAGTCCTGTAACATAAGTACTCCCATCAGCAGAGTTACCATAAAGTATTTCTCTGCATCCCCACCTAAGATGGAACCTGTTCCAGCCATGAATGGGAATCTAAGTAGGGAGGAATTTGGATAATCATCGTGGCAATATCTTCATGTCTAAAATTATACCTGCCCCCTCTATCCGTGATGTACTTCCGGATAGGGCCACTCAAATAAACATCTGGTGAACCCTTCAGCATTCTCAAAAGAGAAGCCTCAGTCTTTGTGGCAAACAATGCAAATATAGTGAGCATGCAACGGGCGCTGATATTATCACAATCAATAAACCCAAGGGCATAGGCAACTGGATCCCACATTCTTTGAATACTCGCACGTGTACCACCTTTGGATAAAAACCAGTCTGAAAAGCTAACCTGTAAGGAATATGTGAAATGGTCAGAAGAACAGAAGACTGAAAAATACAGTTGGTGCAAAGTGAAGTGTTGAAGATCCTTGCTATTTACTCGTTGTGTGTATATGTATGTTTGTGCAAGTGCATGTGTGTATGGGCATGCACATATGTGTAGTGGGAACAGGGAAAGAAACCTAAATATAAAGCTGGAAACACATAATCAGGAGCATCATTTTGGAAAGTTACCAAAAATAACAAGAAATAGTTTATCCTCTTACACTATCTAAATTCCTTATGTCCTGTAATGCACCATCTGGATCAACAAGAGCTCTGACGACAGGACTCAGTGCAAGAGCCACAGCATTTCTAGCCTTATCATAAGTCTGTTCATAAACAATAAGTTAAGTGCAATGAGTTCCAGTGAGGAAAATGAGCAAATATATATTTCTGGGTATACGAATATATTATATTTTGATATACAAAAAAGTGTATAATTCGTCAATTTATAAATAAACAGGGTTTCTGCATAATACCAATGACCAAGCCTGGCAATCTAAATGCACGTGATAATAGAATTTACAATGGCATTACCTTAAGCTGATTTGTGGTCAAGAATGCCCTTATCCCATGTAATGGTGCCCCAACCAGGAAGCGAAAATCGAGTTCTGCACTGGAAAACTAAGTTATGAACAATGCATTATAAAATCATTATCTTTCTTTTTATTTAAAACGTGTGGCATTCTTAGTGAGAAAAACAAGAAGAAAATAATGAACAAATACAAAGCAAGTTTTTGCTTCCAAAAACATACCTCCAATTTGACCCCCTTTGTTTACAAAAGTGTGAGTGTGATCCTTCACAAGTAGATTGTTATTGGCACTCACCTAGTCCAAGTACAGATGAAGAAAAAGCAATAAGATGGACAAGTACAATGAAAACGTTCATATCAAGTCAATAAATAGAAGTCTCGTGGTCAAAATAATGGTGGAAGAAAACAGATTTTAGAGTGACGAAGAAATGCATTATGACTGCAAGCAAAAACTGCTTACCTTTTTCATCAATCGGAAAAGATTGTTGTAGCAACCAAAGAAAACATGCAGTCCCATTTCAATGTGATTTCCTTGTTTATCAACAAAAGAACCAACTTTCCCACCAATGAAAGACCTTGACTCATATATATCAACCTGAATTACAGAATTTTGAGAAAAATATAATGAATTAAACAAATTAGCTAGAAAACATCATAAGGCATTAATTCAGATAGAGAAGGACTAAACCTCATGCCCTTGATCCAAGAGTTCCACCGCAGTTGACATGCCCGCAAGCCCAGCTCCTATAATTGCAACCTTCAGCTTAGGCCCTCGATAATGTTCAGGTTCTGGAGGAAACAGCCCTTTCGGTGCTGGCAAGACAAGGGAAAAGTTTCTGTTGTCAAACTTGTAATTTAAGATTTAAGAATGTGTAAACAAGTTGCATAAGCTCACCATAATATAGAACCTGAATAACATCCTGCACAAACAAGTTCTCACCCGCAGAGACCCACATAAATTACACACAACAAAAGGTTTCACGCCCTTGACCCAATTATTCGTGTGTACTAACACTACAGTCATAAAACACATAATATAGAATAACAAATTAAACTGAAGAAAAAACTGAATTTTGGCCACCGAAAACATCTATCTATGGAAATAACTGAAATTCTGCTTTTGAGAGAAACTGGATTTTGCAGCTTTAATGAGAACCTGATTTACAAAAATGTTTCTGCCAAGACCGTTTTTGGATAATCAAGTTTATTTAAAAGTATAAACAAAGGCCCTTAAAAAGTTATCCATCCAACACTCCCCAAATTTTTATTTTACAAAAAATAAAATAAAAGATAGTTGAAAGGGGAGTGGATCATCCAAAATTGATAGATAATGAATTAGAATTCAGCATGATTTTGAAAAAATTTCGCCACTTCAATTTTGCAGCTTCCAGGAAAAGCTGAATTCTCAAAATTGTTCCTTACCAAAATTGCTTATGGATAATCACTTTTTAAAATTGCAAACAAAAATGCACTAAGATTTTTCCTATCCATCCCAATCCAACATTTCCCAAAATAAAAAGGAGATATAGTTGAAAGTTAAACATGGCATTCAATTTAGCAAAATTTAACAACTTTCATCATGTATACAGAACAAGTCACAAACAGTAAAAAGGTTACAGCAAACAATGAAATAAAAAGTAATACTAACCATTAATACTCATGTCAGAAACATTAGAGTCCAAAGAACAACGAATCCGGTAGTTAAAGGTCTTAGTGAAACGGTTACTTCTGGTTGGGACAAAGAATCCAACAGAATCTCTTCCTCGAGTTACGGACAGAGAAGTTGCCGGACAATGAATCGGAGAAGCCATCATAGTCAGAGAGAAAAGAAAGAAAGAAAGAAAACAGGAACCGACTATGTTGTTGGAAATTTAAGGTTGTGGCCTTGTGGGTATGTGTTAGTATATGATTATATGTAGTAAGAAAAAGCATCAATGGTTAAATGAATAGCTACCATTGGAGTGAAGGGTGTTGGCATTGTTGTTTGGTTCAGGGGATTACTACTTTTGATTTGTGAATGTGATCGCTCCTTTTTTTATTTTCTTACCATAGTTATCCAAAAACATCAAATTATTATATTTGTTTATTTTTTATTTTTAAGTTTTTCTATAAACTACACAGAAAAATTGATGTATGTATGTAATGTAAACCCATGGTGAATGTGTACTTTGTGTAGTGACTCTATGTAAGTTATATGAACAAAGTGGTTCATTACGTATTTATGTGTGCATTTAAGTATAACGATGTTATATCGTTATTAGTAAGAGATGATAGTATTATATCATTTTGCAAAAGAAGGATAAAAACGGAGACAAAGAAAATTGTCATAGTTTTTCATCTTGGTCATATATTCCATCAAATTGTCTTCTTAATATAAGATAATTTCGAGTCTTCGACTATTCGGTGTTAAAGCTACACATATTTGATATGTTTCATAGATCAAGTTGCAAATTTGTATTCTTTATTTACGTTTTAAACTTTTTCATTATGTAGTATAATATTTTCAATTTAAATAATGTAGTTGTTAATATATATATATATATATATATATATATATATATATTTATTTAGGGAGAGAATCCACTTACTTTAGGAGTAGAGTTTTTTAAAGTTATTCTACATCCTAGCCATCAATTCTAGGGAAATTCAATGGTTTGTGATTTGAATTTTTGAGTATATCTAAATCGTTAGGTTTTCCTAAAATTAATGATTAGGATAAAAAATTAAGTTTAAAAAACTTACAAGTGTTGATTTATGAGTATATTATGCAATATTGATTATAAATTTGAGCCATTACATATTAAAATTTGTGTGGGTTATGCATAGCTGTAAATATAATTGTCTTTAGTTTAACTAATATATGATATTTTGGTAATTTGAAAGTGTTTTTGAGTCACTCAAAAAGTTATTAGAAGGATTCTGTAAACAAAAATTGAAGGTAGTTTGTAGTTTCTAAAAAAACGAGTTTGTAGCATTTGAAAGCAATTTTTCAGAAAGCTACTTTAAGTAGTGTTTAGAAAGTAACTTTCAATAATTTGCTTTCCAATTTTCTTTTTCAATATTTTAACAAATTATATTACATGCCCTCAATTAAAAAATCTTATTAACTTTATTTGTCACTAATACCTTTTCCTCCAACTATATTTCCTTCATAGAGAAAAACACCTTCATTCGTGTGACTTCCCATTAATTATCACTTCAGATATGTTAGAAAACTATAGAATTTTATAGGGATAAAGGATCCTATTGATTCTACATTTTTTATTTTATTTTCTAACATGATTACAAGTGACATTGTTAGAGCCCTCCTATTTGATTATATACAGTATAATATATGGAAAATTATTAGTCAAATGTCACAATATAGTGTGAAGACCCAAATCGATATTATTATGGCTGCATTTACATTGCATAGTTATATTCACATGAACTCAACTAATTATCTTGTCTTTAATAAGTTAGAGCAACATTAAGATTATATGATGAACATGGAAATAGTAATATCAATTGTGAAACTTCGAATGAGACAAATTCTAGAAAGATGGGAGAATGTAACAAGATTTCGCACTTATTATGAGAGTCAATGATATAAATTATTTTCTTTCAGAATCTTTTCTGATGAAATTATTTTCAGCTGAAATTTCTTGTGATGTATACATTATTCTTACATTTAATTGTTAGATGAAAATATGAAATATTTTCATATTATATCTTTTAATGATACATAGTGTCTATTGTGATACAATATTATAAACTTATATATCTTAATTGCATTTTTGAAAATAAATATTCAAAACAAAAAATATATATTAAAATAAAACAAACAAATAAATAAAATATTACTTATCCAATTATAACCAAAATATAAAAAATAAATGACTATTCTAAATTATCTACATATTTAATTACTTCAATTAATAAATAACAAAATAAATAATCAATAAATAATGTGTTTCCTTTTTTAAAATTTCACTTAGATATAAAATTTATTTTATCAAACAACTATAATTTAATAAGCTACCTTTATTGTTACGAGCTTCCGGCTATCTTCACAACTATGATCTTCTAACTACTTTCATAGTTACAAACTCACAGTACAAGTTCACAACTAAAAACTAGTTTTTATAAACAAAGTCTAAACAGTATAAATCATTGAGTGAACCATTAAACAAGTATCTCAATATTCTAAATATATATTAATTAAAACAAAATTTATTTTAACCATTCACACACTTGAATGATTAGTCTTATGTGGTTAGAAACAATCTTAAAACTGTGATTAAATATTGGAACGAAGTTTAGGTATTAATCTTTAAGGAAGATGATGGACTAACAAAATATCACTAGTGGTTGTTGTAATGGACTCTCTCTAGATAATTGTAAGAATGAGATTGCAAGAGAGGGGTGAATTAGTTGACTTGGAAATTATGACCATTTTTTCTGCATTATCAAGAGTTAAGAGCAGCGAAAATAATTTTCAAAAAATAACAAGTAAATAATTGAAAAGATAAAGGGAGAAGAGAGTACACCAGAATTTTATACTAGTTCACATTCGCATACAAGGCCGAAGCTTGCAATGCTCCCCTGATACGGTATGTTACATCATAATGAACTCATGGTTTTCAAATCCAAAGTAATGTCTTTTCCTTTTACATAGGAAGTAAGACGGTTTTTCCTAAAGTTCATGTTACAATAAAATACTCTAATCAGTTTAGGTAGCTTTCATTCGATTCACAACAGAAATCGAAAAGGTTTTGTTGTCTAAAGAGATAAGGAAATAGAAAATCTTCAAACTCAAAATTCTCGAGATTACCGTATTTATGAGTGAAGATAATGCGACCATGGAAGTGTTCCTCAAAGATTTTACATTACTCATTATTTTCTAGAAGTCGTGTTAACCATTCACACACTTGAAATGATTAGTCTTATGTGGTTAGAAACAACCTTAAAAACTATGATTAAATACTAGAACGAAGTTTAGGTATTAATCTTTAAGGAAGATGATGGACTAACAAAATATTACTAGTGGTTGTTGTATTGGACTCTCTCTAGATAACTAGATTGTGGGGTTGCATTGTTGAGATGCTTGCCAAAACCAAAGTCTTGCCCTTTTTCTTCCTAGTTTCTTGTTGGAGTTAATGTTACGTGTCAGCTTTTAAATTAAAAAAATGTTGCATCGAAAGTGTGTAACTTTTATATATTATTACTCCAGCTTCTATCATATATGTTTTATTATTATTAATTTTTTTAAAAATAATACAAATAAATAGTGAATTAATTAAAGAGGGGGATCGGTTTACACCCCATTTGAGTTACACCAATTACACTAAATTTTATCCCTCTATTTTTTTAAATCCAGCAGTCTATATTATAACTTAAAAACCACCAATACCTCTCTCATCACCCTTTCATTTACCTACTTTTATTTTTTATCTCCTAATCTTATTTGCTCTACCTCTCTCACCACCGTGAAAAATAAATCCAACCTATCATTCCCAAACTTTCTATTCCTCCATTGTCAAACCTTGTTGCAGCTCATATGCTAAACCCTTACGCCCATATGCACAAAAGGAACCACACAGCTAATAACCCCAATTGACCCAACCCTACCATTGGTGGTTATTCAATTAGTTTTTTTTTTTGGAATAAGGGTATTGTTATTTTGTTGTTAAGGTTGATGTGCTTCATATTTTCTTTTTCATTTTTCATCACAAGTAGCTGGAATTATTATGCAAGAAATAATGTTGGGTCTCTGTATTTTAAGAAGTAGAAGCTATATGAAGCACAATACAGGGATAATATATGCTTATTATGCATTCACTTGCAAAGCCATAGAAGAATAATGTTGGGTTTCTGCATTATGCATTATGAACAAAGTAGTTGGAATTATATGCTTATTATGCACTCTTTTTGCATTATTCTTGTTGGCAGAGATACATCTCAAGAGGATTCACTTGCAATAGTTCATTGAGGGCAAAATCTTTTTCACACTTGAATACCACACATTTTGTGGAAGGGATATGTGTACTGATAAATTCCTAGTATATGTGGTAGTTGTTTAGGAAAATGTTGCTCATCATCAAATGAAAGTTTAGAATACTTATTTTAAGATAAATTTTACTCTATAAAGTGTATTATGAGCCTTGTTATACCTCCTACAATCCTTATAAATATAAAACAACAAATGTTTTCCCATACTTTTGTGTTGAGTTGATGTACGATATCAAGGCTAACTAGTTGGTGTTCATTTTAAAGGGCATGATCAATACTCATTCTTATGTGGAACTCACAAGCTAGAAAGATATAGTGTTATTAAACATGAACAACTATTTTGATGATAGAAGCTAAATAATTTACAACACTTCTACTAATTAACCAAAAACCAATTACATAGAGTCGCAACTCACATACACTATTACTTGTACATTTTGTCCATTGCCTGTGTATTTTTCCAAAACTGTTTGTATGCTTATTGTTTCCAAAACCAGTTACATAGAATCACAACACTATTACTAGGCAATTATTAGAAAAATGAGAAGTTCATCTGCATACATGGTTTTTGTTAATGAAGTAATGTTGCTAGCATAGCCAAAGTGAAAAGAAGTGTCCTACACCTAAATGTAAACAAGTGCCCTGCAACTAAATTTAAACAAGTGCACTGCACCTAAATGTAAACAAGTGCACTGTAACTAAATGTATGTCTTGATTAGTATCAAAGTAATTGGATTATTACAATGCTAAAAACATATGAAAGTGATAATTTAATAAAAATGTATTATAATTTCAACAATAATCAAATCAAAATACATATTGTACTTGTTCCTTGGAGTTTTACTATAAATTTCAATCTAACAAACCACTTAATCTATTGACCACCTATCAATCTAACAAAACATTTGCTCCCATTTGTGAGCAACTTTAGAGCTTCCAGATGCAAAAATTAGTTTCAACTTAATCATCTGAGGAGCTCTAGCTCCGTTCTACACCTGTTACTATCACCAATAATAAAAATAAATATCTTTTGATAAAACAATGAACTCATATAAAAATATATATAATATAACATAAGCAAAAAAAATGTTACATTAAATATATATATAACATAACTATCACCATATCATCTTTATTTTTTTCATTCTTCACCTTATGTTCACCTTCTCGAACACACATAAAAATACAATAATTATCTTTTCTAGAACGAGTATGAATCCCAAACCCCTTTGTTTTAGCAAATATGATATAAAATTCTTCAACTTGTTGTAGAGAATCAAATCTCATTCCAATATGAGGGTTAACATTGAATTCCCCAATAGTAGGAGATTGTATCATATTAGATAAGTCAGAATGAGTTACCTGACTATTATCTGAAATGAGGTCACTCTCCATATTCATTTTTCATGATGATGACAATGGCATGAGTGAGTCTTCTCCAATTTAGAATGAAGAACATTGGATTTGGGAATACTATTCAACCTGCACTACTAATGGAGGGATGAGTTGGATTTGGAATGATAGGTTGTTTTAGGTTTGACTATGGAGGAATAGAAATTTGTTGGGAATGATAGGTTGGATTTAGCAATTTGGGAATTTGTGCTTCATATGGCTTCCATCACTTCTTAAAATGCATAGACCCAACATTATTTCTTGCATAATAATTTCAGCTACTTGTGATGAAAAATGAAAAAGAAAATATGAAACACGTCAACCTTAACATCAAAATAGCAATACCCTTATTCCAAAAAAAAACTAATTGAATAACCACCAATGGTATGGTCAGGTAAATTGGGGTTATTAGCTTTGTGGTCCTCTTTGTGCATATGGGTGTGAGGGTTTAGCATATGAGCTGCAACAAGGTTTGACAATGGAGGAATAGAAAGTTTGGGAATGATATGTTGAATTTATTTTTCATGGTGGTGAGAGTGGTAGATCAAATAGGATTAGGAGATAAAAAATAAAAGTGGGTAAATGAAATGGTAATGAGAGAGGTATTGATGATTTTTAAGTTATAATATAGACCGTTGGATTTAAAAAAATAGAGGGATAAGATTTAGTGTAACTGGTATAACTCAAATGGGGTGTAAACTGATCCCCTCTTAATTATATATATATAAATCTTTATAATTGGATACTTATTACAATCTTTTAACATATATGACGCTAGCAAGTGTTTAGAGCGAGAGAACCATAAAGATAAGGTGTGATATGTATGGTGCTAGCAAGTCACAAGTGTTTAGACTTTTAGACAATAAACTATTTAAAGTCTTCACAAAAGGTCATACTCTTTAATTTAATCTATTCATTGGCGGTAGTTAATTAAAATTTGAGGGAGAAAACTATGAATTACAGTGTAAAAAAAATTATATTATTTGTATTTTATTATTAATAAAAGTAATATACAAAGGATATATGATTTATTAATAATGTAAAAAACTCTACATTTATAATACATATAAATTCATTTCTTTAAAATATTTATTGAAATAATAAATAAATGTAAATAAGTATATGATATAATAAATAATTAAAATGATTTATATCAAGTATAATAAAATAGTATATATCATCATCTCACAATTTTGTTGGAAACATTTGTACTCAATGAAAATAATTGGATAGATGATTTTATATAAAAGAAACTAACATGTATTTGTTTCCATTTTAAGAAAAAAGAGTTATTCTTCATATTTTTATTAGGGAGATGATCTACTTACTCTAATAGTAAGTTTTTAAAACTTACTTCCTATCATAACCATCAATTTTAGATAAATTTAATGGTTTAAGTTAGTGAGTAGAACTAAATCATTAGATTTCCTTATAATTGATGATTATGATATGGAGTAAGTTTAAAAATTTTACTTTAAGTGAATCCCACTATTTCTTTACTATAATAAATACATAAATATAGTTAGTGTTGGATAAATGATATCTACTAAGGACATTAGGTATTATCAAGATAGATATCTCTTTTTGTTGAGACTTCTATTTAATATAGGCAAAATTGTCATTACATTTTGTTGTTAAAAAATAATTCAACCAAAAATTATGTATAGTATATTAATGAAAAATATAGCACTTTACTTATGTCTTTAGTTAGGTTAGGGATAATTTAGTCATTGCATATAAATTTGAGTATACTTTTCTACATTTTATATATTTTTGAAATAATTCTCACCTCATCTATATCCTAAAAGGCTGGAACTTTTTTTTCTCAATCTAAGTGATCATTCACAATCTTCATCTCAGATTTATTCTCAAACTCATAAAAATTGTAAGAGCTAAGCCAATAATAACCTTTCCTGTTTTTTTGTGTCTAAATTTTTAATAAGATTTCAAAAAATCAATTTTCATATTTGGTTTCTTATATTGCAATTTTATAACGTGTTATATTGTAAACTCTATCTGAAAAGAAAAAATGGTAAGTATTGAGTAAGTAATCATTTTTCTACTTTTTGGTGTCTAATGTTTGATAAGGATTTCAAAAGGTTTCAACTTTTATCTTTGATTTCTTATATTGCAATTTTAAGCTATATTATTCCTCTAATTATATTCCATTCTGTTTCTTCAGTGTTCTTCTCTACAAAGTTGCATCTGGTATTGTAAACTCCATCTGGGAGAAATGGTAAGTGCTAAACAAATAAGCATTTCTACTGCTTTTTTATATCTAATTTTTAATAGAATTTTAAAAAGTTTTGATTTTTATATTTGATTTCTTATATTGCAATTTTTGTAGTTATATTATTTTCTCTAATTCTACTTCATTTTGTTTCTTTAGTGTTATTCCTTATGCAACAACTTTTGATATTTTAAACTCTCTGGAAAGGAAAAAATCGCAAGCACTAAACAAATAATCAATTTTTTCTATTTTTTGTGTTTAATTTTTAATAAGATTAGAAAAGGTTTTAATTTTTATCTTCGATTTCTTATATTGCAATTTTTAAGCTCTATTGTTTTCCTAAGTATGTTTCATTTTGTTTTCTATATGTCCTTGACGTTTAAGACTCACCTAAAGTTAATTTGACACATAAATTTATACAAATTTGAATTTTCCAAATTAAATTCAATGTGTAATTTTGTTCAAAAAAAATTGGGCACGAAACTCCCAAGAGGCTATACATGAAAAGAAAACGAGAATAAATGGAGATAGGAATATATTTACTAAGAATTGAAACAAGATACTCACATTATTTTTATTAAGAATGTAATATTTATGTATTGACAATATAAATATTTATACATATTTGATGTATTATTCATTATTCATTTATTTTATTTTTATTTAAGAATTAATAATAATTGAAAATAAATGTTGGATAATATAGTGACAATATAAAATTTTCTGTCTTGCTAACTGATTTGTCTAGTTGATATTTTTGTCTCTTTATTATTACAGATTGTCACCATAGGATAGTTGATATTTTGTCTCTTTATTATCACATGTAATTCCATTTCAAGTACCATGTCTCAACTAAACTGTACTTATTATTATAATAACACAATACTTCTCATTAACAAACACAAATGAGTTAATTTATTTGAGCCTCGCAGATCGTAGTACGGATCGGCTGTTTTCAATAAGTTTTGGTCCATTAACATCTTAATTTGAGTGTAATTTATATTTGTGTAAGAATTTATATATATTTACTATATTATTCGTCATTTATTTATATTATATTTTTTAATAGTAAACTTAGTGTATACATTATTTTTTCTTTTTACGTTTTTGAATAGTAAACTTAGTGTATACATTATTTTTTATTTTTACGTTTTTGACGAGTAAACAATAGTTAAATATGAATAGTAAATAATGTAATAATAGTGAATAAAATTCATATACTATCAGTGTATATATCATTTTCTCTTTTAGTTTCCCATTTTTATTTAATGTCATAATAAATATGAAAAAGCGAAAAGATGCATAATACACTATAGTGTATAAGTTTAAACTGTTTGATACACTGTTACTATATTATCTATCCTTCATTTTTAATTATTATTGAGTTTTTTAAAAAAGTGTATATGATACACTAATTATGTTCATAGATATAACACTCTATGAAAAATAGTCTTTCTATGTGTGATATCTCCAATTTTGGCCTCTAACCTTTTTCTTTTGTGGATAATTGTTCTCCATGTATTTATGTGCAGAGTTCATCAGCTAATTTATATGACTCCCTGAAAATCATTTTCCTTTCGATCTATCTAATAAAAATCGAATAACTTATATATTGATAAACTTATATTCCACAATTAAGTATGAGTAAATGTTAATTTATGAACGCAAGTGATAAACCAGTGCTTGCTCATAAAAAAGAAGACGATCGATAAAAGAAATGAGACAATGACATTATATTGATCATAAAATCGTAACTTTTCCTCATTTTCTAAATTGTAATTTATCTAATGATAATCTAATCTAAGTTATAACTAGGCTAACCTGATAATATAGTTTTATTAAACGAATAAAAATGAGTTTTTAAATAATTATTTAATTTTTATTAATTGATTATTTACAATTTTATTTTCTTAATTGAATATATTTTTATGAATGCCTAATTTTATTAAAATAATAATATGTGGATGAATTTGGAACAATTAAATAGATAAAGACTAAAATTGTATTTTATAATTCTATGTGACACATAGTAATAATATGGGTAATGTCACATCAGATTGTCATTGCTTAAGATGTGTTTCTACTCGGCGAACCGAAGAGTCCCATGCTTGGTCGCCGAGGTAGGCCCCGCGTGTTGGGACCACCAGAGTTGACCTAAGAGACAGGGTTCACAGCCAGCAAGGCCTTCAACACAAGGTTCATAGCCAGCAAGGAGCAACCAAGGTCATCATACACACTGTCTGGCATTCGCCAGGGATCCAATGAATCCATCCGGGCATACCTAGATCGGTTTAATACCGAGGCCATGAAGGTGCGCACCCTAAGCCCCGAAGTAGCAGTACATGTCCTCGTTATGGGACTTCAGGAAGGTCTTTTCCGCACAGAATTGGCCAAATACACCGACCTCACCATGGAAGACCTCTGTTCCAAAGCCCAACAGTTCATCAATCTCGAAGAAACCCACCATATACACACCCGTACCGAACCCCAAACACATCACCCCTCACGGGAAACCAAACGGCCAAGACCACACGACCTACCCCGCGACCTACCCTCACTAACCAAAAAAGCCAAATCCTCCAC
>NC_032012.1:7534720-7563687 GCF_001865875.1 Lupinus angustifolius
ATACCGAGCCCCAAACACATCACCCCTCACGGGAAACCAAACGGCCAAGACCACACGACCTACCCCGCGACCTACCCTCACTAACCACAAAGGCCAAATACTCCACCTACACCCCCTGAACGCCAGCCGTTCACGAATTCTGCAAGAAGTCCTCTCCACTCACCTCGTCCAACTTCCACGCCCCCACCCTACCAAGCCAGGCCCGCAAGACCGCTCCAAATATTGTGACTATCACAGCATGTTCGGCCACTTAACCAATGACTGCACCCAGCTCCGGGATACCATCGAAGATCTCATACAGGCTGGTCATCTACAACGGTTCATCGCAGGCCTGGAGCAACGTCGGCGATCACCACAACATCGTCGACCAGAACCTCCAAGAAGACGGTCCCCCCCGCAATTTCAACAACGGCGCCCTACCCCACGTCCTCAGGCGGATAGGCATCGAACAGACAACCGGAGGCCAAGGAGCCCAGTTGATATCAACACTATCTCAGGAGGTTTTGCTGCCGGGGGTACCTCTAGGACTGCCCAGAAGAAATATGTACGGGATGTAATGCACGTCGCTGCCAGAAGCTCCCAGCAAAGACAGAACTACAGATCCACTCCCCCCATTACCTTCGACGACCGTGATTATGAAGGTGTTGTCCGAGGGCATGATGACCCCCTCGTCATCACCGCTAAACTCAACAACAAAAAGGTTAGTCGCCTGTTCATTGATCAGGGTAGTTCGACTGACGTTATTTTTCAGGATCTATTTGAAAAAATGGAGCTCCGGGACCATGACCTCCTACCTTATGAAGGACAGCTGGTCGGGTTTTCCGGTCAGGGAATCACTCCCAGGGGATATGTAGAGATTTGGCTCACAGTCGGCGACCGCCCCATGAGTAGGACTGTCCAAACAAAGTTCTTGGTCGTCCAGTGCTATTCAGCATACAACGCCATAATCGGCCGGCCAACTTTGAACAGGCTTGGAGCAATCGTCTCTATCCCCCATCTGTGCATGAAGTTCCTCTCGATCACCCTCCAAGTCTGCATAGTAAAAGGAGACCAACACTTGGCTCGCAGTTGCTACCAGATAAGCCTCCGCCCCCACTTCAACAAACAGCACGCCCCCCTCCAAAAGACCTCAGGGCGTGCACATGGTAGAATTGGACGTCCGGGTGGACGAAGGAGACTTCCGACCACAACCAGAAGGGGAAAAAACAACTCTACAGTTGGGTCAATCCCCAGGGTAGGTAGTGTACCTTGGCAGTTCCCTTCCGCCAAGCCAAAGGTTACGGCTGGAGACATCTTTGAAGGCAAACCAGGACCTCTTCGCCTGGTCAGCAGCAGATATGACGGGCATAGATCCTTCATTTGCCTGCCATCGACTGACAACAAAACAAGGTGCTAAACCAGTGGCGCAAAGAATGCGAAAAATGGGGGCGGACAGGACCAAGGAAGTCGCTTTAAAAGTGGCCGAGTCGCTGGAGGCGGGTTTCATCCGCGAAATCACCTAGACCACGTGGTTGGAAAATGTTGTGTTGGTAAAGAAACCATCAGGGAAGTGGCGGATGTGCGTGGACTACACAGACCTCAATAAGGGATGCCCTAAAGACCCTTATCCTCTCCCAAACATTGACCATTTGGTGGATAACTCTTCAGGATACCAGTACCTGTCCTTCATGGACGCATACTCTCGTTACAATCAGATCCCGATGTACCCTCTCGACCAAGAAAAAACTGCATTCATCACTGATCAAGCCGCCTACTGCTACACTGTCATGCCCTTTGGTTTGAAAAATGCTGGGGCAACTTATCAAAGGATGATGAGCAAGGTGTTCGCCGGCCAGACTGGAGAGCAAATGGAGGTCAACATGGATGATATGATCGCCAAAAGCCTCCCCGACGAAGATCATGTAGAAAAGCCTTCCCGGCGAAGATCAAGTATCCATTTTGGAAAGCATTTTTCGGCAACTCCGCAAATACAACATGCGGCTAAACTCCAAAAAATGGACTTTCGGAGTGGAGGCGGGCAAATTCCTCGGTTTTCTTCTGACCAGCCGAGGGGTCGAAGCAAATCCATCCAAATGCCAGGCAATCATCAACATGAGAAGCCCCTGCACGGTCAAGGAGGTCCAACAACTAAATGGGCGACTAGCTGCGCTATCCAGGTTTCTCCCATCCGCTGCAAAGCATTCACTTCCTTTATTCCAGTTATTGAAGAAGAGCAAGAAGTTTGAATGGTTTGAGAGTTGCGAAGAGGTGTTCAACACTTTCAAGCAATATTTGGTCGCCCCGCCTATTCTCTCCAAGCCATTACCTGACAAAATCCTGTATGTATACCTGACCGTGTCTGACGGAGCAGTAGCGACCGTACTGATACGAGAAACGACAAAAGGTCAAAACCCGGTCTATTTCACAAGCAAGGCCCTGCAAGGCCCGAAATTAAGGTATCAGAAGCTGGAAAAAGTGGCATATGCGTTGTTGGTCGCCACACGAAGATTACGCCAGTACTTCCAATCTCATACAACAATCGTCAGAAGTAATCAGCCAATCAGGCAAATTTTGCATAAGCCAGAGTTGGTCGGGTGGATGATCACATGGTCAATAGAACTCTCCCAATTTGACATCCGTTTCGAACCTCGCACGACCATCAAGAGCCAAGTCCTATCTGACTTCGTGGCCGAGCTAGCCGCACCAGAGGGCGATCCAGAGCAGGTATGGACTACCTTCGTCGATGGATCTTCTAACCCGAGAGGCAGCAGGGCTGGAATTCTTCTGGAAGATGGGCAAGGAGTAACCATTGAACATTCCCTTACTTTCACATTTCCAACATCCAACAACCAGGCAGAGTATGAGGCGTGCATCGCCGGACTACAGCTAGCAAGAGAAGTGGGCGCCCATAAGGTATTAATTTGCAGCGATTCTCAATTACCCGTATCTCAAGTTTCAGGTGCATATCAAACCAAGGACGCCCTCCTCGGAAAATATATGCTCAAAGTGAAAGAGCTCATGGCCGACTTCGATGAAGCGACCATTCAACATGTACCCCGAGAAAGCAACGCCCGAGCAGATATCTTGTCCAAAATCGCCAGCACCAAATGCCTCGGGAACAATCGGTCCGTCGTCCAAGGAACAGTCTACCACCTAAGTGTCATGACAGTGGAACGGGTAGAGATCCCAGACGACTAGATGGGCCCTTTCATCTGATACATCCTCCATGGCACCATACCTCCCGACATGAGGGAAAAGCAACGGTTCCTCAGGTGTTCCTCTTGGTACATCCTGCTCCGGGGAACACTGTATCGACGAGGATTCACCGCCCCCTTGCTCAAATGCCTTGGTCCAGAGCGGGCGGATTACGTCCTCAGAGAGGTTCACGAGGGAAGTTGTGGGCATCATTTGGGCGCCGCCTCACTTGCTAAGAAGGTGTTTCGTGCTGGGTACTACTGGCCCACAATGGAAAAGGACGCGGCCGACCTCACTCGAAAATGCACTCGTTGCCAACTTTTCACCGATTTCCACAAAGCCCCACTAGAAGAACTAACCACAACACAAACGCCTTGGCCTTTCTGTAGGTGGGGTGTGGACATCCTGGGGCCTTTCCCTCAAGCAGCGGGGCAACTGAAATTTTTGACTGTCGCCATAGATTACTTCACTAAATGGATAGAAGCGGAAGCATTGGCTACTATTACCTCAGCAAACATCCAGAAGTTCACCTGGCGAAGCATAATCACTCGTTTCGGCATCCCTCCGCCATAGTGACGGAACGGAAACCAGTTTGCCGATCGAAGATTCCAAGAATTGTTACCAGGCCTTCATATCAAACAACACTTCACTTCAGTAGAACATCCACAGACTAACGGACAGGTCGAAGCAGCAAACAAGGTCATCCTGAAAGGGCTAAAGAAAAGGCTAGACGAGTCAAAGGCAAACTGGCCAGATCAACTCCATCACGTGTTGTGGGCATATCGAACCACTCCACACTCTACGACCGGCGAGTCACCATTTAACTTAACATACGGCGCAGAGGCCATGATCCCAATCGAGATAGGAGAACCTACTTGGCGAACAATTCAATTCAACAAGGGCGATAATCAATCCCTCCTCAGAAACAACCTCGATGAAGTGGAAGAAATCCGAGAAAAGGCCCGTCTCAGAGAAGAAAACATCAAAAAGAAAACTGCGGCGAAATTCAACTCTTCAGTCGTTCCCCGCCAATTTCCCGAAGGAACTCTAGTATTAAGGAGAGCAGACATAGGACGGGTGAAAGGCAAGTTAGGACCTAATTGGGAGGGGCCTTACCGCGTCATCAGCAAGATCGGCAAAGGAGCATACAAGCTTCAAGACTTAGCAGGAAAAAACATCCCCAGAACTTGGAACACCGCCAACCTCCGAATATTTTATGCCTAACCGACAACCCCATGCGCGGTTGGTCGTTTCTTTTGTAATATTTTCCAATTATATATATGATTGAGATATTATGCTCTGCAACTGTCTTGATGAATCATTTCCCAGCCCTGAATTTTTACTTTCACCCAAGGGGCTGGTCTTCGCCCCCCTTGCCTGGTGCAGTCTCCATGATTTTTACTTTCACCCAAGGTTCTGGTCTTCGCCCCCCTTGCCTGGTGCAAACTATGGTTTTTACCTACACCCAAGGGGCCGGTCTTCGCCCCCCTTGCCTGGTGCGGTCTCTATGATTTCTACCTACACCCAAGGGGTCGGTCTTCGCCCCCTTGCCTGGTGCGGTCGCTATGATTTTTACTTTCACCCAAGGGGCTGGTCTTCGCCCCCCTTGCCTGGTGCAAACTCGATGATTTTTACTTACACCCAAGGGGCCGGTCTTCGCCCCCCTTGCCTGGTGCGGTCCCTATGATTTTTACTTTCACCCAAGGGGCTGGTCTTCGCCCCCCTTGCATGGTGCAAACTCTATGGTTTTTACCTACACCCAAGGGGTCGGTCTTCGCCCCCCTTGCCTGGTGCAGTCTCCATGATTTTCACCTACACCCAAGGGGCCGGTCTTCCCCCCCTTTGCCTGGTGCAAACTCTATGGTTTTCACTTCCACCCAAGGGGCTGGTCCTCGCCCACTTATTGGTTTTCTATAGTCACTAAGAGACCGTTTTGCATTGACCTTCGCCTGACTGAAGGCGTTCAAATTCAGAACCAAATCTATCACGTTCAAATTATCCAGAAACACATCGTCCAATTGTTATACGGAATTACACATAAGAATTTAATAAAGGAGATAAGTGTAAAAAATATTCATTAAGAGGAAAACAAGTTACAGGGCAATTAGAAAGGAACAAAATTACAAGGTACTTAAAAATAAAAATTACAAGGGCCCCCATCCTGGCCAGGAAAAGACATCAAAACCGGCTCACCGTCGTCACCCCCCACTAGTAGGCGCCCGTCTTCAACATAGGCCCCCAGCTGAATCCAAGACCAGTCTTTGTCTGGGAACGCCAGAGCTAGTTGGGACTAGGCACTCTCCCAAGCATCCGCCGCGGCCTCACCCACAGCCTGCTCCAGCTGCTCTTTCTCAGTCTCAACGGCCGCCCGGCCCTCCTCCAATGCCCGCACCCGAGCCTCCCAAGACACCTTCTCTTCCCCTAATGTCTGCACCTGCCCTAGAAGTGCAGCCCTTTCTCGCTTGGTGGCCTCAACACGGGTTTTCCAAGCTACGGACTCCCTTTCTCGCCGGCGAAGCGCTTCATCTTTGGCACGGACAATCCCTTCTGATTCCATCACCTGGGCGGTCAGTTTCACCTTGTCGCTTTCCAAAAACCCCACACGAGCAGATAGATCCGCCGCCTGGGCCTTGGTGACCTCACCCAGTCTGATCAGCTCCGCATTCTCAGCAGCATGAATATCAGCCATTTTCTGCTTCTCCGCCTCATGCGCAGCCCAGAGTTTCGCCGTCGCCGCATCCGCCATTCGTGACTCCAAAACCCCGTCCACCTCCAGATACTTCTGGATAGAAGCAATAAAAACGACACTTCCTTTCACATTTTGCAGAAGGACGGACAGAGGTAACTTGTCGAAAGTCTCCTTGGCATGGGCATTGAGGAGCGCCTGCTCAATAACCCTATGGACACTAACAGGGGAAATGCGGTTCTGACTCCCCGTGGCACCTTTCTTCCTAGTTGACTCAGATGAACGACCAACATCCTCTCCAGCTGTCTGCCCAGAGGAAGGGGGCGCCGAAGTACCGGCTTCGTCCCCAGTTAATGCGGGCGGAGGGATTCCAGCAGGTTCAGCGGGAAGAACTGCTTCAGTTGGCACGACAGGAGGCATTTCAGGAGCACTATGGACCAGCTCTTGTTCCACCAAATTCTGAGGCGACCCCCCACTCTCTGAAGAGGGCAGCGTATCTGTCTGGCTGAGAGACCCATCAGTAGGACAGGGGATGGGGGATGACGTTCTCTGACGCTTAGAAGAAGCAGCATCTTTTTTAACCAAGGCGGCAGTTCTTTTCAAAAGCAGACTCTTCCTCAGCTTCTCACTCATCTTGGCCTTTAGTTTGACTGCACAAAAAAGAAGAAAAACTTTAATAACAGGATAAGCAAAGGCATACAAGCAAAGCAGTAAAGAAGTTGAAATCCGGTCCCCCCACCAACAAGGTCCACTAAAGCCCCGCCCCCATCGTGAATCGCTGAACAAGGAAGAATTCCCCCCTCGTCAATCCAGTAAGTTATGAGTTCAGCAGCTTTCGCCTCTTCCGGAGATAAGTCCCCGGTCTCCACCAAAAAGCCATTGGAAGGGCGTTGATGGATGTCCCCCTTCCAAGAAAAGGGGAATCGCGGCTTGCCGGATTTGCTGAGGCACCAGTTATTCCACGCCCGCCTGACGTTGACCTTGAAATACCCGCCCATCCATTTCTTCTCGTTTGAAGAAAATGGCGTGAGCAGCCCCCGTTTTGGCCGAGATATCAAACTCGTCCACCCATGGCGCCCTTCCTTTTCTTCATCGAAATTGGTGCGATGACCGACCCGGAACATCCAGAAGAATAGCTTTAGAGTACAAGGAATGCCCGCCGCCTGGCACATGATCTCGAACGCCTGAATAAACCCCACGAATTTGGGGTCAGTTGGCTCGGTGCAATCTGCAGATGCACCAGAATTTGAATATCCCACTCCTCGAGTGGGAGACGAAGCCCCAAGCGTCGGACGTACGCCTCGTACAGGAAGAAGGTGTACTTATCTTTCCTCTCCTCGACGAAGTCAAAGCAGACCCTCTCCACTAACTTAGGAGCACTGGCCTCGAAACCATGAAACGTTTCTTTGGCCACAGGTAGGCTGACGGAACTCCCATAGGGGAACGTGCTAGGCGTCCCAAGCACTTCTCTGTCCACCCACCAGTAGCGGGAATCCGCCCCGACCAACTCCGCCAGAACAGACAGTTGTGGAGCCTTTGCCTTATATGTCCTCATCGTCATGAACCTGCCATCACAAGAGTCATCAGACTCAGACCCTGACTCAGACTCAGACTCGGAACTGTCGCTCAAATTGAGCTCATACTTGGCACGCAGTGAGGCCAGATAATCATCGGCGCCCCTCCAGTGAAACCCTGCACCTCCACCTTTGGGAGGAGGAAGGACAACGCTCAACGGTTCAAGAACCTCCACCAATGCGTAAGACGAAGGTGGCAATTTTTGGAAACACGGGGGAGGTCCAGGAAGGATCTCCACGTCGGAATCAGACTCGTAATCACAAATGAAAACCATGAAGAATAGAATGTTACCTGGGTTTTTTGAAGGAGTCGGAATTAGGAAGAATCCAAAAGAAGATCACGCTGGAAGCAAGAAGTCGCAGAAAGAATTCAAGGGTTTTTTGAAAATACGTAAAAGAGGAAATGTCACAAGACCCTCTATTTATAGAGAAACCTGGACCATGGGCCAAATTACCAGGCCCATCCATATCCTCATCAGAACCGTAGAAAAACACTCAAGTGCAATCCAATCGAAACCCGAGAAACAAGGAAAATTCGGCGGAAACCAAAGGTCGTGCCACGTGCTGGCAGTTAAGTGACCAGCGGTCACTCCCAAGACACAATAAAGTTCGGCGGACATTAAGGGTCACAGTAGATAATGATGAAACGTCCCACTCCAGCTGATACACTACCCAAGGTCATTAATACCTACCACGTGGCGCGAGGAACTAAGGAAACACGTCATAAAGCCTCAAAGAAACACCAAGCTGCTCAAGATAGATCCATACGCCCAGCTGGACAATCACCAAGTCTAGAAGCGTCCATAACAGACCTCGCCCGGCGCCCTGGCCAACTCAATCAACGTCCTTTCAATATCAGGTCGCCAAACCTCATACGGTCAGACCGCCCTGAAGAAGGTACAGCCTCCCGACATGCTCGCCCAACGTAGTCACAAACTTGGTCGCCAGGGTGGATCCCACACCCAAATCAAACGAAGCTCGTATAGAGTCTCCCAACATCCTGGCAGACTGGGGGCAACTGTTCCTACCCGGTGAACCGAAGAGTCCCACGCTTGGTCGCCGAGGTAGGCCCCGCGTGTTGGGACCACCAGAGTTGACGTAAGAGACGGCATGCCTTCCGTACCTCACCAACCCACCTGCCAGCACAGTAGACAGGCTGTAGAACGGCTACCAAACCAACTACAGGCTAGAAGACAAGAATGACACAGTGTACGGTCCTGGCAGACCGCCTGACACGGGAAAAACAACTCCCGACAACACCTTTGGTCGGCCACGTGTCGCACCACCAGCCAAGAACCCAATGTCAACTCTCCCTTCTATAAATAGGGATCTCTACCAACAGGAAGTATCTTAATCTCTTCACTCTTTAACATTACTCATTCTATTGTTGTTTGTCTTCATTATTCTCACACTCCCATTCACTGAGTTCATACACTGACTTGATCGTCGGAGAACCTTTTCATGTACCTCCACCGGCGGGTCCAACTCTCCTACTTCATCCTGCTACTTTGACGACTATCCCCTTCTCCTTCCTCAGCAGCTGATCAACCATTGTCCGTACCTTTGTGTTCTAGTAAAGAACAAGATGTTATTGTGGGAATATTTGTATTAACCTTGTTGAGAGATAATCATTTTTGTATAATTATATAAAATTGAGGAATTAATAAAGTGTTGGTCTAGTGGTAAGACTCCATTAAATTTATAAGATGATTAAAATGTTAAATATTCAATTCATGTAAGTGATATTTGTTATAAAAGATAGTCATATACTTCAAAAGAGATTAATTATTTACCTAAAATCGGTAGTACATAAAAAAAATATAAAATTGAGGATGAGAAGAATACGTAAAAAATATTGGAAAAGTTATGTACAAAAGAAAAATGTGTAAGGAAAACTTCACTTTATAATTATGGGTATCATTTAGGAATGACACGTTAGCCAAATCCGACTCATAGGATATACTATTGTCATTTAGGAATGACACTTTATAGAAAATTACTACTTTATACATTTGGTAAGTTTGAGGATGAAAATCAAAGAATTAAAATCACACAATTTAAAAATTAAAAGAATAAAACTACATTTTAACCATTAACTTGTCAGCTTTTTCTTACACAAATCTATTTGTCATTTCAGCAATGTGGTGGGTGGACCCGTTTATATCCATCCCCATAAAAAGTGGCTCACTTTTAAACTTTTTTCGATTCAGATTCTTCAGCCTATTTGATATTTCACGTGTCAGTTTGTGTATTAAAAAGGCTAACATCTTATAAAAATAGAAGAGATAAAAATCATATACCCATATACAAAAAAGTCTTAAAAGTAATAATACATTAGTATAATAAGATAAGGCTGCACTATAATAGGCACTCAAGAACCCAAACAAAATTAGTTTATTATAAATAAAAAAAGTATAATCATGTGTAAAGTGTTTTAAAGTTAAGTCAGGATAGAAGTAATTATCATCATAATTTATGGAAATCAAATCAAATTTATATAACATATTAATAATATGTGTAGTATGTTAATTTTTTTAATATATAGGCATATGTAAAAGTACCAATTGACTTATAATCTTATTTAAAATTATATTGTATTATAATATGTTAGAATTAGTCAATAACAAGTTTGCTTTTAAAAAGATTTATTGAAAGTTGACAATTGTTTTTATATATTTTGTATTAAAGTTCATATATAATAATAATATTTATATTAAAAATAGTATCATATTAATATATGGTAGTATTAAATAGATTATCTTATTATGCCTTTTTTTATCTGTTCAAAGTCTAACCTATTAATTAAATAGACTTTTCTGAAGGTAAATACGAGCTTATAAACAGATTTAATGTATTTTCATCCGTTTTATTTTACGTGACCAATCTTTTTTTATACTAATAAGAGTATCTCTTATCCTTCTGAGTATAACTATCCATCCCGACAAATGTTGTTCCGAAGAATTGAACATTCAATTTTTTGATAATCTTAAGGATTTGATGAATTATTATACTGTTAGACCAATATAGTTGGTAGTGACCAATCTTTTATTCTATGGTTAATTATTATTTCATTTTTCATAAATAGAAAAAAATATCTATTAAAAATTGATGAAACTGAAAGGGTATTATTTTTTTCCATAAATTTTAAAATATCTATAATTCATGCCTCTCTTCTGGTGTTTGTGTGTCATAGCGACAGAAGAAGGGACAAAATCCATTTATCTAATCACTGGAAAACAAAGAACAACGACAAATAAACCAAAAAATATTTCATTTCATAATATAGAAAAAAATATCTATATAAAAAGGTTGCAGAAAATGAAAGAGTATTTTATATTTTGCCATAAATATTAAAGGATCATTCATCTCTCTCTTCCTCTCCTTGGTTTATGTAATAATAATCAACGTAAAACAAAGAACAAGGATAACTGAAGCAAAATTCTGAGGAAAATGAGTGGTTCTTCACAGTTAGAACTAGATGATCCTGATTTTGTTGAAGTTGATCCAACTGGAAGATATGGCAGAGTATATACCCTCTATCTTACTTTTTCTCTTTTCAATTTCTTCCTCTCTATCCATCGCTTACTTGCATGATGTTTTTTTTTGTAATTGTTTGTTGCAGTACAATGAAATTCTTGGCAAAGGATCTTCAAAGATAGTGTATGATTCCAAACTCATGATACCCATTTCTTAATTTTATTAAATTTGAAATCTTTTTGGTTATTCCAGTTTATTATAATGCTGGCCCAGTATTGATTTGCTAAGAATTTGAGCTTTCTTTTGTTTTTGTTTGAGTTTGCAGAAATGGGTATTTGAGTTTGTGTTTTGTTTTTTTGTTTTGGGACAATTTGGGTTTTTAATTGGCGCAGATATAGAGCATTTGATGAGTATCAAGGGATTGAAGTTGCTTGGAATCAGGTCAAGCTTTATGATTTCCTGCAAAGTCCTGAAGATCTTGAGAGGCTTTACTGTGAAATTCATCTCCTGAAAACATTGAAGCATAGGAACATTATGAAATTTTATACATCTTGGGTGGATACTGCTAATAGGAATATTAATTTTGTGACTGAAATGTTTACTTCTGGTACTCTTAGACAGTAAGTTTCTTTGAAGTTTCAACTATTTCCCATCATCCACATTGTATCTGTTCATTCTAGTTTTCGTACAATTTAGATCTTGTACTATTTTATACCTTTTTCACTTATTTTAATTACCAAATTATCAAATAGGTATCGGTTAAAGCACAAGAGAGTTCACATCAGAGCATTGAAGCATTGGTGTAGACAGATTTTGGAAGGACTTCTCTATCTTCATAGCCATGACCCACTCGTGATCCATAGAGATCTCAAATGTGATAACATTTTTATCAATGGAAATCAAGGAGAAGTGAAGATTGGGGATCTCGGCCTGGCTGCAATCCTCCGGAAATCACATGCCGATCATTGTGTAGGTATGTCATTTCCGTAAATATCATATAAGAAGTTATCAAGAAAAGATGTGGCCAGCTGGAATACTAATAGTAATTCGTTCATTTAGCTGATGCGTTGTTTTAAGAATGACAGTTTAACGTAAGAGACTGTTATATTTCCGGCATAGTTGTTGCTTTCAGTATAACTGGATAATTGGACAAGGATCAGTAATTCTAGTTAGAGGTTTCATCTGTGACAGTTTGGTTTCCACAGGAACACCTGAGTTTATGGCCCCAGAAGTATACCAAGAGGCATATAATGAATTAGTCGATATATATTCTTTTGGTATGTGCATATTAGAGATGGTCACATTTGATTATCCTTACAGTGAGTGCACTCATCCAGCTCAAATCTACAAGAAAGTTATCTCTGTAAGATTGCTCTCTTTAGCTCAGTCTTTATTATGATAAGGGATTTTTATATAGTGGTGAGATTTCATTGCCAAGATGGTGAACCAAGGTGCAACAGTAAGGTTGTTTGCCTTGTGACCTGGAGGTCAAAGTTCAAATCCTAGAACTAGCTTCTTGGCTTGCGAGTATAAGGTTGTGTACATATATACTCTCCCAGACCCACTAGGTGGGAGCCTCATGCATTGGGCCATCTTTTTTTAGTGAGATTTCATTGGCATTTCATATCTCCAGGGGGCAAAACCAGATGCTTTTTATAAAGTGAAGGATCCAGACGTGCGACAATTTGTTGAGAAATGCTTGACAACAGTTTCTCTAAGGCTCTCTGCAAAGGAGCTTCTAGATGATCCATTTCTTCGAGATGATGATTGCGAGTATGATTTGAGGCCCGTAAACAGTGATGGATTGGATGACTTTGTTCCTCTTATCGGACAGCCATACTTTAATCAGCATCAAAGCTATAGTATATTTAGTAATGATTACTCAAATGGTTTTGGGTATGAAGGAGACTGGAGTCCTCATACAGCTGAGATTGAAAATTGTGGAATTGAACCTTTCGAGCACAATGGTGATGATGATGAACCCTCTGAAGAGGTTGACATAAGCATCAAGGGTGAGAGGAAAGATGACGATGGCATCTTTTTGAGACTAAGAATTACTGATAAAGAAGGTTGGGATGCCACTTTTTTATCATGTCTGTACTTTATACCTGGGATTTGTGTATTTTCGTTATGCATAACGGTCCGAATTAATTGTTTATCACAGGTCATATTCGAAACATTTATTTCCCATTTGACGTAGAGACAGACACAGCAATAAGCGTGGCAACTGAAATGGTTGCAGAACTTGACATTACTGATCAGGATGTTACCAGTATAGCAGTTATGATAGACGGGGAAATTGCTTCCTTAGTACCTGATTGGAAGCCGGGACCAGCAATTGAGGACACCCATTTTGCCAATCAAGGTTTATATCAGAATTGTGCGTCTAATCACTCTCGTAATGCCTCTGGGCTGAATTTTCTTTCAAACAATCCAGGTAGCAAGGACTTGCAATCCGAAGAGATCACGTTCCAAGCTGAGGAGTATGGCAACCGGGTTAGAGAAGATGTACTTAACTCATCAAGCCAATCAAATTTCTCACAGTATCAGGATTGTTGGAGTCGGCATGAAAGTTGTGAACTGAGTCAGGTAGAGTCTGATCAAAGCCATCATCATGAACCATATGGACAGTTTAACAAACCAGTATCAGCTGAAGCCAGAGGACGAAGTGCTTTGGAAAAAAAATTCACGCCCAATGCAGGAAAATCCTGGCCAAAATCAGTATCCCAAGATTTCTCGGTTATCCACTCTATGTACCGTAGCTTGAGAAAGAGTATTATAAAGATATCCAAAGGGAACTGAGATTTCTCAAGCAAAATACCAGATGGAGTTAAGGGAAATTATGGATCAAAACTTTGGACTAACAGTTAAATCTTCGTATAGTAGTAACAGAAAACACAAAACAGAGTGCGGCTTTTTTGACACCTTCAGTGACAGAACTTGAACTGTGATTTCAGTAGCTATCCTCATGTAGTCATGTCCATAAGAGCAGCCCGAATTCGGAAACCCGAATTGTGAGGCGACTGAATCACATGGAGAAAAAAGGTATGGTTGCTGCAAACAGTTTTTGCACAGGACAGTTTCCTTGCCAGTTGATGCTGCTGATATATAACTTTGTGATGGCCTCATTGAAGAATTATTTTGTACATTATATATAAAATTCTCACATAGAGGCTATCTGATTTCTACATCCCCAGACTTTTTTCTTCTAGGGATATCAAATTGTGCACAAAGAAACCTTTAGCTACTAGCTAGAACCTCTTTCCTTTATAAGTATCACTTTTTTGGGACAATGTTTGTTTACAAGTGTTTGTTTTCAAAATTGAAGAAATACTAATTATTCATTTATCAATTATACAAGTGTTTGTTTTCATGATTGAAGAAATAATAATTATTCAATTATACCATGAGAAAAAATATATGGATCGTAATATCTATATCTTGTCAGCGTAAAGATTTATACATAGTCATCACATACATGATCAAATATGAATGTCGAAATATGCAATATAGGGCATAAAATTCATACATTGTCAATACATATATTTTTTTCTCAAATATATGTACTTATAATGTAAAATATTTATACACTATCAGTACATTATTTACTGTTCATATTTAATCGATTATTCAAAAAATAAAATAAATGAATGGTGATATTCACCTATATAATTATATTGATATTATACTCTTATATCATTACTATCGTTATGGTAGAAATAGAGAAAATAATTATAGAATGAAGTGGAGAGAGCACTTGAAGAGTGTATAAAAGAAAAAATATTTACAAATATAAAATAACATAAAACTAACTCAGAGATAGTTCTCACCACAACATTTCCTTCTTTGGAGTGAGGCTTACAAAACTCTTCAAATAATAATATAAAAAAGACATTCATTTTCCTTGTCAAAATCAAATGATCTTGTTACAGTATATAAAAAAGGTTCTTACGTTGTCATTTCGTTGCATCATGATCATGGAATGTATATGCTATGACGTTGAAATCGAAAATAATGCAAAAGGGAGGACAATCATTGTATTGTATTTATACTTAACTATGCATGAGCGTGATGGTTGATAAAGAATGGGGCTCAATCGCTGAACGGACGTTGACAAATCAATCAATTATTATTTGCTTTATGATGAATTATTTCCACTTTTTTATGTGTATCAGGTTGGTTCTGCTTTAGATATTAGATATCACACAGTGTATTATTTTATATTTCATTTGTGTTCTTCATTGAAAAAATATTCCTATACAAAAATTAATAACTAAATGAGTTGGGATATGATTCAGGGGAATAGAAAACTTTGCTGCAAAGTTTTTCCTAAAATGTATCTTGGAGACTGTATGGTGTATGCTCGTAGGCATGCTCCTTATGCTATTTGGAAAAGTATTGTGAAAGCTACTATAAAATTGGGAGATGGTTTTAATCTATAGTTAGGTAACAAAAACCGATCTTTCTGGTATGATAATTGGTTTGATTTGGGCAAGTTGAGTCACCTAGGATACTATGTCAATATTTCTGACACTCACGTGCAACTTGAGGATTTCTAGAAGGGCAAATCCTAGGATTTTAGTTTCATTTACACTATGCTTCCTATTCATGTAATGTAAATTATTCAAACTATTAAAGTCCCATCTTCGCTTAGCAATATGGATTCTTGGATCAGGTAAGATAGTGCAACAAGCTGTTCTAATTCAGGCTACTAGTGGATTAGGAGAAATGAGGAAGTTTCGCCTGCTCATAGCCTTTGGAGTTGGTTATGGAGACTCTGTGTTACGGAAAGGTCAAGTTTTTTTGTTGGCTCTCTACTCATGATTCTTTGCCACCTAACGCTCTATGCTTCAGAGGACATTTGTCTAACACATCTACCTACTCTGGATGTAGTAGTGTATTTGAGGATATAATCCACATATTCATGAACCGTCGTAACTCTGCTTTTTTATGATGTTGTATGGGCTTTAATGGTCAGGGCTTTTGGGCTACTCAATCTTTCAGTACTTGACTAGTGGATAATGTCAGAACCCATAATGGTAATCTTTTTCTGATTGGCCTATGGTGGCTTGGCGATGGCGTAACGATTCCATATTTGGTAGTATTGTCCGTGATATAGCTTATATTGCTTCTAATGTTCATCAAGACTATAGAGATTGATTTTCTAATGATTCCTTCTCCATTGGATTGGTGTAGGAAAGTATCCAATGGTTTCGTCTTAAGAGTGGTTGGCTGAAACTTAATGTAGATGACAATTGTATAATCCATAATCAAATTATTGGAGGAGGGGGAGTTATCCGTAACCATCACGAACAATGACTTTCTGGTTTTCTCTTCCAAAATTGGATCCGGATCTCCCATCCTGGCTGAATTGCTTACTATGGAGAATGGTCTTCATTTGACTTGGAATCAAGGACATCGTGTGATTATCTTAGAGAGTGGTTGTCTTGAGGCGATTCATATGATCACCGAGAAGACACAAAGTCGCTTATAATATTTGGTTCAACCTTTACAGAGCATTTTTGAGTTACTTAGCAGAAATTGAGAAGTTCGTGTGCAGCATATCTTAATATAAAGAAACATGTTAGCTGATTGTTTGGCTAAATTCAATTTAAATCTTCTTTTCTCTTCAAGGATTTGCGACATGTCACCTACAGAAGCTCTCAACTTTTTGCATATGAATCTCAATCATATCCTTTAGCCTTTATTTTTTTTATTTCGGATGTATCAAAAAATATTACACAATCAACTAACCAATTATACTAAACGAATAACTATAATAAGTGGAAGAAAGGCCCCGTACAAGAAACTTATGACATATTTATTTTGGATCGTATTACATATTTTGTTACAATTTTTATGACAAATAATGTTAAGGTATAAGAAAAACAACACATGTTAAAAATTTATCCTTCGTTTATTAGTATAATTGGTGACTTAGGTTATGCCTATGAGTTATTGGGACGCAAAATTTTATTCATTAGCCGAAAATATCTATTTTTTGTACATGCTTTTCTAGTGGATGAGGTGTGTTGTACATATACATTATTCTCTTAATTATTAAATGTTATGTTTTGATTTTATAAATAACTAGTGTGTCGACATATATTTTGTGTCTGCCAGTCTACATTGTATAATATTAAGTATTCATTTTTTATATATTTCATTTTGCAAAATTAAAATGTATTTTTTATGTTGGGTGTACTTTATATTATATTTTTTTATTATAAGTTCAATTTAATGTGAGAGAGGTGATTAATATATTTTGGGGTAGTTACCTATGATTATATGGTTTTTTTTTGTAAAAATTAAATAATGCTAAGCGAAAAATAGAAAAATGAAAATTATACAATGGTGGTAGTTACATCATGTTTTGGCATTATATTATTGTTAGATATTTATGGAACGACAAGTGCACCGTATTGTCCAAGTAATAGAATCCGATAAAATACTGGGATATCGTCCTTAGGGAGTAGACTAGATTTACACTAATTCATACAATAATAATTTGAGTATATATTTACAATGATGTTTTTATAAAATTTTGTATTTGGTTGTGAAAAATCATAAATTGAACGAAAAACAATTAAAAGAAACTGGGATCGAAATGCATCATTCTTTCCCATTGACATTCATGGATTCAATTCCAAGTAACTTATGAAGTTATTGATTCAGATGCACATTTCATTCAAATCATTCACATCAATCCCTTGAGTGTAAAATTCTTAGTCAATAACTCAAATACCAATTCCTTGGATATTTGATCGGATT
The DNA here is from genome assembly GCF_001865875.1 of Lupinus angustifolius. Lineage (NCBI taxonomy): Eukaryota > Viridiplantae > Streptophyta > Magnoliopsida > Fabales > Fabaceae > Lupinus > Lupinus angustifolius. Next base: position 7,552,403 of record NC_032012.1, read on the forward strand.
ACTAGCATTAAGTTCTATGTAAAAGCAATACATACATCATTGTCCATTCCTAGAGCAATGATGTATGAAGGAAGATGATCCAGGTTCGGTGTCAAGTTTAACTTCCCAATTAAACTTGAACCCAAGAACAAGAAATTAATAGCAAATTAAACTCATGCATTAAGAATGAGATGAACTTCTCAAAATCCAATAACAATTACAATAGAATCGAATCCATGACTACAAAGGTTAGAATATTACATTTCGAAACCCACAACAAGATCTAATCACTCCTTCTCGCTATTACAACGCTCGAATCATGAAATTATACAATAAAAAATACGACGTAGAATCGTTTTCACGACTTCTATCCTAATCTCCTTGTGTTTCTCTCTATTTTCGTGCCAAAGATGTTTCAGAAGTGTTTTGATAATCTCCCCTGATGTCCAAAACTGCCTATATCAAGTTCTAAATGCTACTCTCTCGCTCATGCTAGGGATTCTCGCTTGAGCGAGAGAAAATGCCATTCCCTCGCTTGAACACATCGCTTGGGCGAGGGAAACACATGGCCTAATTGAATTTTGGCCCCCAAATATTGCTTGAGCGACAGTCCCTCGCTTGGGCGAGGGACAGTAGTATTTTCTGATGATTTTCTTCTGAGGTATGGCTTAAGCGACCATTCCCTCGCTTGGGTGAGACTTGTGTTGTTCAAAAACTCATTCTTCTCTTTTTTTCTCCTTTGTCCATCATTTCTAAACCTACAAACAATAAAACACAAGTAATTTCCTAAACAATACAAGATTTACTAAGTTATTGGGAATTGTACGTAATGATAGCATAAATACACGCTAAGTGTCCCAAAAGCATATAAATTTCCTTAACAATTTGGCACTTAACAATTATACAAGCGTGGCGACAAGCACTTCATGCCTGCCGACCAAATTCTTACTTTTTTGTATCAAATATTTGTAATTTACAGTTGAATTTATTCAATTGGTATCAGATATTTTTTGGTGTAATGTTAAATTTTTAAATACACTTTCAAAATAAGAAGATGATGATGGCAAAATAAGAAGATAATATTATATATTTTGTTGTAGAAATTAGAAGATAATGAGGGTAAAATAGGGAATCACAAATTACATCATGGTAGGGTGGTTATTTTGTGTTTTACCTTTATTAAGTAGTATAAATAAATATGAAACTAAAAGTTATAAAGATAAAATATGAAAACATAAAATCCTCTATGAATAGCTATTTTATGTTTATAAGTGTTAGTGTCAATTAGTATAGATAAACATGAAATGAAAAAATATAAAAGATAAAATAGAGAAACATAAAATATTTCATGGGTAGATATTTTACGTTTGTTAGTATTAGTATAGATAAATATGAAATTAGGAGTTATAAAAAATTAAATAGAGAAACATAAAATACTTCATGGGTAGTTATTTTATGTTTTCCCTTTATAAATGTTAGTTGGTACATGCACTTTGTGCCTATCGGTGAATATGGCATGATACTACATATGCAATTTTTATATATTTCATTTTTTAGATTTAGAATGTATTTGTTATGTTCGGTGTACTTTATATTATATTTTGTGTGTGTTTATGATAATGTTTAATTTAAGGTGAGATATGTGGTTAATTAATGTATTGGTGGTGGTTGCTTAGAATTATATGGTTTTTTTGTGAAAATTAAGTAATGTTAAGGGCAAAACAGAAAGTGAAAATTACACAATGATGGAAGTTATTTCAAGTTTTGGTTTTATATATAGTATATATATATATATATATATATATATATAATATAGATATAGATATTATACAAGTGTTTGACAGACATTTCGTGTTTGTCGGCTTATATTCTTATTTTATAATACTAAGTACTTAATTTTTATATTTCATTTTGGAAAATTAGAATATACTTTTTTTATATTATATGTACTTTATATTATATTTTATTGTCTTTATTAGAACTAGTGTGTCAATAGACATTTCATGTCTGTCGACTCACATTCTTATTTTATGATATTAAGTATTAAATTTGTATTTTTTATTTTAAAGAATTAGAATATTTTTTATTTGATGTACTTCATGTTATAATTTTTGTATTTATTATAATATCCAACATAAATTTAGATGTATTAATTATAGTTATCTAGGATTATATTTTACTTTAGAAATAAAAAAATATTATGAACAAAATAAGAAAATAGAATCAGTAGTTATTTCAAGTTTTGGCTTTATATATAGTACTAGCGTGTCGAGAGATACTTCGTGTCTGCCGACCCACATTCTTATTTTATGATATTAAGTATTAAATTTGTATTTTTATTTTAGAGAATTGGAAGTTTTGTATTGGATGTACCTTATTGTTATAATTTTTGTATTTATTATAATATTCAACTTAAAGTGGGATGTATTAATTATTGTAATCTAGAATTATATGGTTTTACTTTAGAAAAAAATATATCAAATGCAAAATAGGAAAATAGAATCATGACGGTAATTATTTCAAGTTTTGGCTTTATATATAACTAACGTGTCGGTAGTTACTCCGTGTCTGCCGACCCGCACTTTTACTTTTTAGTATTGAATATTTAATTTTTATATATTTCATTTCAGAGAATTAGACGTGATATTATAGTTTTTTTGATAAAAAATATATAAATGAATTGTGATATTATTAAAATAAAAAGCATTGGTAGTTTGATATATTTAGTGGATGTTGTGAATACCCACTTTTGTTCGGTCCAGTGTTCAACAGTTAAAATAGACTCTAGTGTATATTTATTAGAGTTACTTTGTGAAGAATTTTGGCATTTAAGTTTAATTATCAACTCATCACACTAATCATATACATATATTAACATTATAGGTTTGTCTTTTTTTGCAATAAGAGACACTTTTATTAATACACATAAACTGATTTTTTATTTTAATTATATATATTCATATTTAATTCAAAAATGTGAAATATATAATAAAAATAAAATAACAAATTGATTTCTATTATAATTATTTATATCAATATTTAATCCAAAAATAAAAATAAAAAGTTTATATTAAAACAATAAATGAATTTTGGATGGGAGATAATGTCTAAAGGGGTGGAACCACTTTATGAAAGTGGGGGTGGTTACCCAGTTTTTAGGAAGAGAGGTTTCCTGGTTTTTAGATTTTAAAAGAAAGAAGAAGATTTTCAGAAGGGGATACCAGCAACACGTAAAAGAGAGAGAAAAAGAGTAAAGGATAGAACATTGAAAAGTGACCAGAGACAAATTCATTTTAGAGATCATCCGTAGTAAATCCAGAAACCCTGCACCATTAATCCAAAACCAGCTCATCTAATAACAAGTCTAAAAACCCCATTCTAAAATTTAGAAACAGTAGAAGACGAGATCATACATTGAAGAAACAAGGGGAACCAAAGTGCAAAGAAAGGAAAGAAGCTAGGAATCTAAAAAGGTTGGTAATCACGTGTACCAATATTTATTTGTGTTTTTTGTTTTCTTTAGTCTTTTAACATGTTATATGTCATCAAATCATTCATTGTGATTCTTTTTTTAGAATTTTTGTTTATTCTTTAGTGTCGTATTATTCTCAAAGGGAAATAAGTCTTCAAAGGTTTTCATCCAAGTTTCTAAGAAGTTTTCCTTGCAATCTTTCTATCATGCTTCATTAGTATGTACATAAGTTTTGTATCAAAAATGCATAAAAAACACACACAGGGAGTAACGTAAAAAAACAGAACGTTGCACTAAAACTATTAGAAACCCAATTTATAGCACTGGTACAATAAAGATAAAAATATTAATTTGCCTCTCCTACAACCATATTCATTCCTTTTTTACAATTTCTCACATTCTCAACATAAACATTCTTTTGCCATCACCCCCATAAACCCATGTTCAGGTATACTCATTCTATCATTTAACATGGCAAAACAATATTAAAAGAAAATGAAGAAAGAAGACAATTTCACTTCATCATTCCCCATATCCTTCTAATACTTCTAGTTGACCTCAGGGGGAACCATAGCCACCACCAGGGCCATAGAACCAGGGAGTTCAGCCATTAGAGCACAAGAACCGCTCCTCATCGTCACTAATTACCGCAAACCACCATAGCCAATAAGATCGAGAACTAGAGAAGAAAATACTAGATCAAGAGACGCGAAAGTGAAAGACTTTTTTTTTCATCTTACCACTGGAGCCATGGAGACTACATGTTCTCCGCCAAACCGCCACCGCCAAACCGCCACCGCCAAACCGTGTTGAGGCAAGCGGTTCGCCCCAAGTTCGTGAGCCATAGCCACCACCGTGGGCAGTGCGGCTCCCTCTGCCATTTCCATCGCCTAAGCTGCATCATCCCTTCGTCGGAGCAGTGTTCCTACATCAATTCACGGTTCCGGAGTCACTAAAAGGGAAGGACCCTCTTGCTGAAGTTTCTCAAGTCTTTAATATAAGAAGATGACCTAACCTTTTTTTAATTACACACTCCCAATATAAGTTGAAGACTTTATGTAGACCCCTAACCCAAAAGCCCACTGGTGTTAAGTTAAGTTTATAAAAAAAATGCAAAAGTTACGTGCCTATTTTTAATAGTGAAGATATATTTATTTGCTTTATTAAAATTAGCTAACAGAGAATTCAATCTCTTTTGGTAGGATTAGTAGTGCGTTATTACATAGTTAGAATTGAATTGATTTCCTTCTTTTAAAAAACAAAAAAAAGTAGTTAAGTTTCAAGTTAATTTCTTAAACAATATGTTAATTATTAGTTTTAAGATTTAATAGGAGGGTTAAAACTCGTATTGTATCGTTCTTCTCACTTCAAGTTGAGAACCGGTCGCGGTCACTTGTGTTGTTTCTGTTATCTATCGAAATGAGAAGAAGGTAAATAATCAATGTTGATTCTTCGTCTATTAATCTCACTCCAACTAAACTCAAACGAATTCTAAACTTTATTTTAAAAGTATAATGATAATAATAAATTTTAATTATTTTTGGGATATAATGGTGAGGTTACAACTCGTATTGTGTCTTTCTCTTTGCTTCGAGTCGAGAATCGGTCGCGGTCATTTGTACTGCTTCTGCTATCTATCGAACTAGGAAGAAGGTAAGCAATCAATGTTGACTCTTCATCTATTAATTCCACTCTAATTAAACTCAAATAAATTTCTAAATTCTATTTTAAAAATAAGATTAATATTAATGTTTTAATTATTTTGGGATTCAATAGCCGAGGTTACGACTCGTATTGCATCTTTCTTCTCATTTCGAGCTGAGAATCGGTCACGGTCATTTGTACTGCTTCTGCTATCTATTGAAGTGAGGAGAGGGTAAGCAATCAATGTTGACTCTTCGTCTATTAGTTCAACTTCGAATAAATCCAAACAATTTTTAACTTTCTTTTTAAATCTAACCAAATTAATTTTTAAAGAACTACGTAGTCTTGATTTCCCTATTGCACCCGAGGATACGTAGGAGCAATATGAACTTGTCAGATACAAATAAAAAAAATGAAAAAATATTTTGGTGAAGCGATTTAATTTAAATAAATTAAGGGTATTAAATTTATGCAATTAGTTAGGGTACCATTTTATTACGGGCGAACGAGGTGCTAATACCTTCCCCAATTCGTAATCGGCTCCCGATCCTGGATATCAAAAATCCAAAAGCCCAATATGATTGGGCTTTAAAGATTTTTATACATTTTTAACCATAAAATATAGTGGCGATTCTAAGAGATCGCGTAACCGAAAATCGGGGCGCGACAGCTGGCGACTCTGCTGGGGAGTATTTTTTTAAGAGGGTCAGGCCCAGTACCACTTTTTGCATGTTTGTTTTATACCCTTATGCCTTCTTTGTTTGTGAAAACTTGTGTATGCATCTTTATTTATGTTATTTATTTATTTTTCGAGTTAATTAATTATCTTGAACGTACTCACCTATTTCTTGTGCAGCTTTTGAGGGGCGGATTTATTTTATGGTCTATGTGCTTCCTCACACACTCACTTGGTACACTTGAGTTGCACACGCCCTACACCCGGGTGTTAGAGATTAAGATTAAGATAGGGGGACATTTTCTTTGCCGGTAAGTGACCTTGTGTCACATCGAGTATTGGCGTGATGAACCACCTAGATTGTTCCCATATATCATGAGTTGGCTGCATGGGGAGCCAGTCTCTTCTCGTAACTAGCTCATGATATATGGTTTCCATTCTTTTTAAGATTGGATGCAGTCTGATGATATTTAGAAGTCTAGAGCTTTATCGAGTCCAGTTTAGTCAAGACCTAGCATTCCACTAAGGGTTGCAGCTTTCAAAAAAAAAAAAACCTTCTAAGTATACCTTACATAGGACACTGGAAGCAAACCTTAATCCACTTTCCAGTTGCATCAATGTACACTATGAAACGTGATTTCCATCATTCCAAACTATTTTAAATATGTTAGTGAATTTTTTTTTATTAAACATGATTTATAACTTACCCCCTATGGGCCCAAATACCCTCGGGACATTTTTATATCAACAAAATTGGATTGTACTCTTTTATTAATTTCATTATTCTATATCAAACATTTTCATTTTATCCTTCATTACATATCATGCATCATTACATTTTATGTAACATCACAAATCATTATGTTCATGCATTCAAGTAACATTTTTTATCCTTAATAAACAGATTCCTTTTCAGAAAAGAGATCTGCGGTATAGTGAGACATGAAGGCTAATTCTCTTGTTATGGGTCAAAGCAGTAATTTATTGGTGAAAAGGGAATAAAAGCTGAGGTACAAGGAATAGATGTGAGCTGTTTGATAGAGTTGATTCCCCAGATCCCTCAAGAAATTCAGAATAAGTTCAACAAAGAGTATGGAAGGCTGATTGATCTACTCCTTATCACTGTTGATGCAGATACACTGAAAGTTATGGATGCCATGGTTTAGTATTGGAGTCCAACTTTGAGAGTATTTGAGTTTCCTAACTTAGATGCATCACCTACGATCGAAGAATATGAGGTTCTGCTGGATATTCAGGTAAGAGATAGAGAGAAAGTCTATTTGTTCACTGAGGCTCAGAATGTTACAGAAGACTTGATAGAGAGGCTCGTTGGGGTACGTCCGAGTTCGACTAACATCATCAAACAGGGGATGACCTTTGGGCTCAAATGGAAATTTTTTAAGAAACATATTAGTCAAACAGCGGAGCAAGGAAAATGGGAGTTGTTCAAACCAGCATTCGCCTTGACAGTCTATGACATGATCTTGTTCCCATTTGTCCATGACATGATCTTGTTCCCATTTTTCCATGACATGATCGATCAGGCGGCCATTGATGTGTTCACAAAGTTCAGGTCGTTTGGAACTAACCCAGTCCCATCCATCGTGGCAGAGACCCTACTATCGTTCCAAAGGTGTCATGAAAAGGGTCATTTCAAAATCTGATGTTGTACTCAACTGTTGTATGTGTGGATGATCATCAGATTCAAACACCATCAATATCCGGATTGGAGCAGACATCCCCTCTTAAGGTTCAGAAATATTGGGGTGAAACCAATGCAGTTGTTGGACTGGAAAAAGTTGTTTGACGAGGTTACTCCTAGGAACTTTGGTACAAAGACTCACTTTTATGAGAGATATTCATCAATCATGTATTCTTACAGGGAGTACCCAAATATGATATTAATGGGACCTCGAGGATGCATTTCCTTCACCCCCTTCACTCCAGCTCTGATACTTGGTCAGCTCAAATGGGGAATGACACCGGTACGACCCGAACAGCTACAGGGATTCTCCATATGGTACAAAAGCGAGGAGGCCACCAAAGAGAAATTGGACTCAATCAGAAATGCTTTAAAAATGATTCGTCTTTGTGGGCCAAATGAGTTGGGAGAACATCAAGTCTTTTACACCGAGGAATATAAGCTATGGCGCAGTGGAAGGCGAAATGGTCAGGCTGTCCCACCAATTGCCCAACCACAGAAACTACCTGGTCCATCTGAGAATGAGTTGTTGAAGGAACATATCAAGCTCTTAGAGGCTAAGCTAGAAGAAGCTAGAGACATACATGACAAGGATAATCTGGGTCTTGAAAAACTCAACAAAATCATCCCCAATATGAAGAAGGATCAAACAAGCCTTAAAAGGGACTATGCTGAAATGTGCTCTGAGTCGGGAAAGGTTCGCCTAATTCGGACAGTAAAAGAGAAAGATGCAGAAATAACTGACCATATCGATCGGTTGAAAGCGCAAAGTCATGCCACACGCAAGGCTGAAGCCAAAGCAAAGTCTATAGAACTTGAAATGGAGAAGATAAGACAGAGTGAAAGGCAAGCATGGTTTATTGTTAAAGACTATCAATTGATATTGGGTGAAGAATAACAGAAAGAAGATAACCTCAAAGCCAGCCTCAAAGCTTCAGAGAAAGCCTGCTATGATGCATTAACAGAAGCAAGTCAGCTATCAGAACAACTTCAAAAACTCAAAACTGCATATGATGAATTAGTGGCCAACCAGGAAAATTGGTCAGATAATTGGAAGGGAGTACTCGAAGAAAGTCAATGGGAGATAAACAAATGGGAAGGGAGATGCAGACAATTAGTTGATGGTCTCGGTGATTTTTCTGATGATTGGTTGAAGCTGTTCTACGAGGCTAGACAAGAGATGACTATGTACCCGGAAACAGAACTTCTTCCAGAAATGAAGGCATTTTTTGAAGCTTGTGGGGGAATAGCTAGGCAACTTAAGAAATGGCGGGTTGAGGCTACCAAAGAATTTTAGGAATAATGAGTAGGAAAATAAACAATAAACGAATTGTAATCCTTTGCTTGAAGTACTAATAAGATATCTTGTTTTCGCAACTCTTTATATCTATGTGTGCAAATGTAAAATTGACTCCCATTTACAAATAAATGTTATCTCCAAAAATGTTTAAAACGTCTTCTATTTAGATACAACCTTGGTTTAAAACTATATGTTTTCTCTAATGGTTGTCATCAAGTAACTGCATGCGACTTTGTTGGGCACGCCCTCAAATCACCATATGTAGGGCAAGACGTTTAATGCTAACAACCTCTAACAAGAGAACGAACAAAGATGCAATCGAGGTTAGAAACTTGAAGTTTCATTCTAAAATTGACTTCAACACAAAAATGAGACAATAGGGGCACGCCTCAGGGTCGACAGAATGCGGGTCGAAATGTCTTGCTATACCGATCCTCTATACGAAAAGGAATTTAAATTTTTTTTTGCATGCATCATTTTTTTGTTCATTTAAATAAAATGAAAATTTTCTCACCTAGGTATCATATAAAAATTGCTCCTAAGCATCCTTACCACATCAGACTGCAATCCAAGCTGATGACAGACCAAGAATCCAGTAGCATTGACAACCGGTCTGAGCTTGCCGAAATGAAAGCGCAAATAAGTCAGATGATGAAAATCATCCAGGATATGCAAAAGGCTCGAAGCTCAAAAGGAGATGCCACTGCATCAGGCGCCAAACCTTCACAATCCACACAAAAGGTGGGTCCCAAGACAGTTACTGGGGCCAACCGTCGTAAGGGTGTTATCATAAGGTATGAAGACACAACTGATGGTCAAGAGGAACAACAATCAGATGAGGAAGACGACGATGAGCAAGACGAAGATCCTACTCATGATCTTCCTCCTAAAAACAAGACCACAAGACACCAAGTTGAAGCTAAGATAAACGGGGGTACCCCAAACGAATCCTCAAGCCAAGAGAAGGCAGAGCAGGAACTTATAAAAGAGAGACTAAGGGTCATTGAGGGCACAAGCTTCCCTGATGTAAAAAATGCATTTGAGATGTGCCTCGTACCAGATGTAGTGTTTCCACCAAAGTATAAAACTCCTGAATTCGAGAAATATGACGCTACTTCCTGCTCGAAAAGTCATCTACATATATATGCTAGGAAGATGACAGCTCATCACGGAAATGACAAACTATTAATTCACTGTAGTGGCAGCCATGGGCTGGTACATCCGCTTGGAAAAGGCTCAGATTAAAACTTTCGTTGATTTATCCAATGCCTTCATGAAGCAGTATAAGTACAATGAGGACGCTTCTCCTGACAGGGCCCAGCTTCAAAGCATGGCCAAAAAGCAGAAGAAAGCTTTAAGGATTATACGCAACACTGGAGAGCTTTGGCGTCACAAGTCATACCCAAATTGGAGGAGGAAGAACAATTGTCTATCTTCATGGATACTTTGAAGGAGCCCTATTATGATTGTAACGCCCCGAAAAATACTTCTAAAAAACATTGCGGAAAATGGTTAAGTAACTCTGGGACATCACTTTAAGTAACTCGAATGCGGAAAATCAACTTATCGTTATCGAATGATAACTTAACATGATACACAATTTCCTGAATAATACGATGCATATAATCGTTTAAGTCATAGTTAGTTCATACAGACTAGGTCAGCAAAGGCGGAAACTACATCGCCACTAACATATACAAAATCAAAAGAAACACAGCCCCCACCAAAAACAAAAGGGGACATCGACTGGTCCACAAGATGACTCAAAAGATTCCAGGAATGTTGGACCCCTCACTCGTGTCCTCCTCCTCTTCCGAGTCAGACACGAGGTCGATCACCTCAACCGAGCTCTCTACATTGACGAGCTCAACGACCTCGTCCTCCTCTTCCTCCACTTCATTATGCCATAACCCAGCGGCATAATTATGAGGGGATGACATTCTCAAAACCGGAGACTACTTGCAGGGACCTCCTCCAAGAACCCGGCTCCTCTTGGCTCTACTAGATGACGGAGCATCCAAACAATCTGGCCACGTTCTATGACCGTGGGAGGGAACAGCGCCATCACTCCTGACTGGCGGGTATCGAAGTCCATCCTCTAGAGACATCAGCCTCTTTCGCGGCAAGGTGAATGAAGTGTCAATGTAAGTGTCGGGTTGAGGGATCATCATCGATGACCCGTTGTACACCATGTGCAACGACAGACCGCAGGGGCCTGTGAATGTATATCTGTGCCCGTCACAATTCCATTGTCCCATCGGGGACATCGTGAAGTGATAACCTCGAATTTGAGTGTTGTTGTTGGCTATCTGCATAGCAAATATATACAAAACGAGAACAATATAACAAAGAGAGTAAGACATCTAATGAACATAAATTCATTGACGGCGTGGACTTACTCAGAATATCACACTCAGACATAAAATATACTTTAACATATAGTTCATCATTTATCATTGACATCATGAAGAAATACATAACTTACCATTTATTCCAACATTACCAATATATC
>NC_032012.1:7563787-7565190 GCF_001865875.1 Lupinus angustifolius
GAATACACAATGCTTGTAACTCACATGTGGGAATTCACTTCCACAATGATAATGTATGCATGATATGTCATGATTATCCACCTTACACCAATATCCATCCAACATCCTAATCGGAAATAATCGAGAGTACAGGTCCCATACCAAGCCTCTTTGTACGCACCCAAAATAACATATCCTCGTAAGGAAGTAAAAATAGATCGATTGGTACCCTTAGGAACAGTCATACCCAGACCTAGGTCGTACAAACACTTTCTGGGCATCCCTCTCATCGATCTCGAATGCAATCCAGGGGTTGTCAGAGATTGCCTAGTTTGGCATGTGAGAACTGTCCGATCCAACAAGGTACCTCCCCAGGAATACAAGGGAGTCGTCTAACCCAGACTCTCCCTCAAGACATTGTTGGCGAATCATCGTCCAATCAGTGTCGTCCCTACTTACATCACGGTGCTCTAAGTCGTCCCGTCATTTCCTCTCCACTACTTCATGGTCACAATTCAATGCATTCTTAGTCAAAGTCAAATGCAAATGTATTAATCAAACACATGATCGGCTCATCCTTAAGCCATCTCCCGACAAGGAATGCTTATCGTGGGACCCGATAGTACGTCAACCGTACATACTCAAGGTAACATCTCAATCACTACAACTCATCACCGAATAATCCTGGACGGTAACCTGACCAAGCCTCTTACGGTCAATCGATCGTTGTTCCGTGATATCATGTATCCTTACTAGGGTACCCCCTAGTTCACGACCTCAAGTCGGATACTTGCCCAACAAGGCATAAACACAAACAATATGCTTTCACACTTTTGTGGAGTCATGCTTCTCATCTAAGCCATGATCTCGTTCCACAACTTTTATATCACAACACACCCTACCCGGGTTCATCGCATTGGTCACAACATCATCTTATTTCAATCTTTCCACAATGTCCCTCGCCCAAGCGACAATTCATCTTTAAATCTCAAATAAACTGAAGTCTTCCTCGCCCAGGTGAAGGTACTATCGCCCAAGTGAGGCCCCTTCTCGCTCAAGCGAGACATCTCTCGCCCAAGCGACAGAGTTCTAGAGGCTCATTAAAATCCTCGGCATTCTCGCCCAAGCGAGGCCCTTCCTCGCTCAGGCGAGGCTTGCTCGCCCAAGCGAGATGCTGTCGCCCAAGCGAGGGAATTCCAGAACCAAAACTTCCCCTCGCCCAGTCCTCGCCCAAGCAACAGGGACTTGGACGGAATACCAATTTTTCCCTATTTGACAATCGAAACACATTTAAACATGGTTTTTCAAACACCTGCACACAGAAAAGTTCCCAACAACATTCATATACAATATTCAACACATTTCATCAACAATCGTATATATTCAAAAGCATTCAAACATAAAAATCTTGGGTTTCTTAAAAC
>NC_032012.1:7565290-7565656 GCF_001865875.1 Lupinus angustifolius
TAATCTTACCACTTTAAAGTAAGTTATTCAAAGTATCATTTAAGAGTTTTATGAGGCATTCATGTACTCATAAACCTTAACATCCTTTTTAACAAAAGTTTCTATTTTTCCAACTTGTTCCAAGCCATGGTTTAAGGCTAAAAACAACTAGAAATACATACATTCTCATTTTTTTCAAAACACTTCCTAAAGGTTCCTTTGATTTCATCATCATCTCCTTTGGCTAAAACAACCAAATTCATGTAATAAAACATTATAACAATTCCATGAACACAAGTTGTTCATGGTTCCAACAAAATATTTTCACAAGTTCAAGAACATCACCATTTTCGGTTTTGAGGAGAAAATTAGTTAGAAAATGTTTTA
>NC_032012.1:7565756-7567203 GCF_001865875.1 Lupinus angustifolius
TCATACTTAAATCTCATCAACATCCATTGGTTGAATGTTGAGAGAAGAAGGATTGAACATGGAATAAGCAAATGAGAGAAGAGAGGAAAAGATGAAGAGAAAATTTTACCTTCTCTTTGCAAATTTTGAAAATGAAAGAGTGTGAGAGTGAAGTGTGAAGTGTGGAGGTTTAAGGAGAGAAGGGAAATATTTCCCTCTAGGAAATCATCAAAAAATCTCCTAGGGTGGCTAATGATGATTTCATAAGATTGAGTGATGTGAGGTTTGATTTATGGAAAGGCAAATTTCACATCCCAACGCGAAATGACCACTTCGCGGACATGTGCGATTAACATTTCCGAGTATTATCGGCCAATACTCGACCGGGTATTATAAATCGCGCGATTTTAATATTTGATTAGAATTTCGGATTTCGGCATTCCGAGTGAAAAATATTTAGAAAGTAGGTATGAGTGTACTCAGGGTCTATATTGACTCGAAATGAAAATACGAAGCCAATGGCACGATCGGAATTCGATTCCGAGTTACAGAACTCAAGAACCACTTTTAGCCGTATCGGGTGAGATTCGGCCCCCGACAGCGGTCCGAAACTGACTGTCTCCGAAAATCATGAAAATTTACAACCAAATTGGAAATAGAATTACAAGACTAAGACGCAACTAGAGTTTCGTCTAATTCTTTACCAAATATTCCCAGAAATTCATTTTCGAAAATATAATTAATAACAATATTAATAAAATCTTATAATTCAAAATCGTAAAATTCGCGGTGTTACAATCCTCCCCCTTAAAAGATTTTCGTCCTCGAAAATAGAGCATACCTCTCACTCAAATAGATGGGGATAGGATTCTCTCATCGCATCCTCGACTTCCCAAGTCGCATATTCGCCATTCGCTTGACTCCATATGTCCTTAACCAATGCGATTTCTTTCCCTCGAAGAGTCTTGATACTCTGATCACCGATCCTTACTGGCAATGTCTCAAACGTAAGGTTATCCTTTAACTGAATTGAATCGGGTTCGATTATGTGCGACGAGTCGCTAATGTATTTTCTAAGTTGAGACACATGAAAAACGTTGTGTAGATTGGACAATAAAGGTGGTAAGGCTGTTTGGTAAGCTACTAGTCCAACTTTCCTAAGGATTTGGTAAGGTCCAATGAATTTTGGGGTAATCTTACGGGCTTTTAATAACCTGTCAATACCAGTTGTCAGAACCACTCTCATGAATACATGATCGCCTTCTTCAAAACTGAGAGGGTTCCTCCTCTTGTAATAGTAGCTCTTCTGTCTACTCTGAGCTGTCTTCATGTTCTCCCTTATCATTCGAATCTTGTCCGTCGTTTTCTGAACCACATCGGGTCCTAAAATCAAATTCTCCCCCGTTTCAGACTAGCATAACGGCGTTCTGCATTTCCTGCCGTACAAAGCTTCATACGACGCCATACC